>NW_027431723.1:0-113181 GCF_044706935.1 Curcuma longa
GCCAATTACAGATGAGACTGTAAATGCAAGAGCCAGTATATGTACATACACAAGTAATACCTGGATTGTCTTGACCTCTCAATTGAATTGGGAGGTTGATTGGTCCTTTCATTCAATTTGACGATTGAGTGATTCAATGCTTCTGGATGATCCCCCTTTTCTTTAAAAGCATGTCCTGCTTCATGTGAGGCATCAACATTAGGATCTATCCTTCCACTTTTGGTTGGGTTTCCAGTAGCTACTGCTTTAATGGGTGCTGCTGGAAGAGATTGTTTCCTTCCTATTGAACATGCAAGATGCTCAGCATTTCAGAAAACCAACACAAATAACGACTGGAAGGGGGAATCTGGCTATCTTCATATCATGCTAACGAAAATGTGAAGTGACCAAAAAAAATCCATGTTTATAGTGCAGAAAGTACAATCAGCCATTTGACATTAAAACAATCATGAGTCTAACAAATATCTGTTAACGTACTTAGGTCACAATCATTACATGTATTTTGTACACTTGATGAACGCCAGATCACTAAAACTGAGGTTCGAATTAATTAATATTCTTGCATGAAACCAAAAGAGTTTGCAGTACCTCTGTTTCCAGAAAATGGGTACATAGAATGAAAAGAAGCCCAAGCTTGTAATCTTTATTTTGGAGCCTTTGAAATGTAAGTATAGTTTCACATTCTTTATGGAGGGATATCAATGTATTTGAGCTCGTTCGTAGATATTGTCTTCAAGCCGCCCAAACTACTTGGGGTTGACTACATGAACTTACCCATTGATTGAACAAATAGAAGAGTACATCACTACTAATATTCAAATAAAATTAAGTCATTCTTTATTATAGTGACATATCAGTTCATATCACAAAAGATGCCATCCACATAAATGTTGTGAAACCAAACATATGGCATACATAAGGAAGAGATATACCACTAGTTAATAATTCATAGTTTTTCCCATTTATGAAAAATAAGAAAACAAATGGGCCTTCACCATCACAAGAATTTGAAAATATTGAAATATATTGATTATTATATGCCATATAAGTGATCCAGGATGTGTCTGGAAAAACAGACCAAAAGCAGCAAGTCCAAATTTTGTTACCAGGTTGGTAAACACAAACAATAACAAAACAAACAAGAAGCATATCATTGCATGAAATAGTACAAAATGGAATGATGTAGGACACCATATTAATTAATACGAAACAACTTAATCTGAAAACAAATCTTATCTGATAGAAAGGAACTACATAAGAGCAACTACCATTGTTTTTAGCAGAGATATCAGTATTTTGTGGTGATTGCTTGGCTTTCTGAATATTATCATGACGACGAGGTTTTTCTCCATCAGAGCTACTATTCCTTGTACTTTCAGTCTCTGAATCACTAGAGCTTCTTGAGCTCCTATAAAATGGGGCACATTTTAAAAACATTGTTTGCATTTCTTTTGCAACATATAAATTACTTTATCAGAGCTGGCGTTAACCAACATACCGTTTTGGTTTGTAAGTACGTCTATTTTTATGTTTTTTTTGCCGCCTATCTTCATTACGATCTTTCTTTCTTTTACCATGTTTATCTTTGTTTTTTCTTATTGTTCTCTTTCTCCTCTTGTACCTAGAACCACTTGATGAACTTGTATATGATGAATCAGAATCTGAACGAGAGGCACTATCAGATGAGTGGGGATCTGAATCAGAATCTGAACTAGAGGCACTATCAGATGAGTAGGAAGGAATCAGAATCAGAATCATCAGAGCTATAAGAATCTGATGATGAGTATTTTCTCTTTCTCTTCTTTGTTTCATCTTTAATGATCCTTTTCTGATTTGACCTTTGTTCTCCATCAGAACTGTCACTAGAAAAGCTATCTGATTTGACCTTTCTAAGCTTCTCTGCAAGAACCACAAATGTGTCAGATAAACTAACAAAACAAAGGGTGCTTTGTGCTTTCATGAGTGCTCCAGATCATACCCTTCTCTTTTCTTGGTGCAACTTGAGTCTTACCAACAGAAGCTTCACCACAATCAACAATTTTTACCATGTAAAGGGGCTTTCCTTTCTCAGAACCTGCACGTTCTATCTTCTTCAACAAGGTTGAACCATTTAGTACCTTCCCAAACACAACATTTTTGCTGCAAAACATGTATATATATGTTGTGAGCATCAGTAAGGTGTCAAGAGAAAAAGTAGCCAGCAGAAATAGCAGCCTTCAGATTGTATAGTTAACTAGAGTAAACCAAAGACAAAATATTCGTATGTACGTAAATCTTCATATATCATAGTCCATCCAACATTCACAGAAACGAAAGAGTTACCCATCAAGCTCTGGAGTAGCCCTGAAGGTAATAAAAAATTGAGATCCATTTGAGTTGGGTGCAGAGCTTGCCATGGATAGAAAGCCAGGTCCAGAATGCTTGAGCTTAAAATTTTCGTCTATAAAGAAAAGATTGGCATCAGAACAACATGTTCCATGATTAAAAATAGCATGCCAGAAATCATATGGTGCCCCCCGCCCCTTGTACCTGGAAATTTTCTTCCATATATGTTCTCACCACCAATGCCTGGAAATAGCACATTAATTGGGCTTTCAAAGTATATTTAGCAAGAAGTCACATGGAAAGTAGAAGCCTGGACATAACAAAGCAATACCATCTTGTCTTGATAAATCACCACCCTGTTAAATAATAAACATCATTTCCCAGTGACAATAACTGACTATTTGACAATATTATAAAAATAAAATCCAATTACACTAACTCATTGAACATGATAAATACGAAAACATATTTTCATAACTGACAAGGAAACAAAAGAAACGGCCCAATAAAAAAATATCAATAGGATACATACTAATGAATGGATATGAAAAGCAACTACGAATCATTTTTAAACAACAATGAACAACAAAAGAGACATACTTGAGCAACAAATCCTTTCACAATTCGATGGAAGGTTGAACCCTTGTAACACAATGGTGCTTTTGTATAATCTCCAATGCCTTTTTCACCTTGACAAAGTGAATATTTTCTCATTAGTATAACACAAAAAGAAAAACATAAGGGACAAAGTATCTGCCTATTTGTGATTCTATGGTACAACACCATGTTTCAGCACCATTAAGTGAGGTCAAAATCCTTATTACCTTCAAGTATCTACATATTATATGGCATGCATTCTGTCAGAGAAAAGATGCACCTTACAGAGTATTTATTGTTGTGTGGATTAATTTTCATTAAAAGTACTAGTCAATATCTTATTGTGGAGAGTTCAAATGGCACTGGAGAACATACCAGTACAAAGTGCTCGAAAATTCTCAGCAGTCTTTGGAACTTCATCAGCAAAAAGCTGTATGATCAAGGGAGAAAAAATGCAACACAAAGGTATAGCAAATGTAACCACATATCTTTCAAAGAAATAAGCCTAGTTATGAAGAGCAGCAGAACACCTACCTCTATATCCATTCTGTCAGGAGGCTTTCCATCCACCGAAATCTCAAGAAAAACAATGGGATTCTTCTTTGTTGCCATCTTTCCTTAGTTGAAAATACTGCATTTAAATGTTAAAACAATCCCTCTCAAAATAGTAATTCAGAATATATATTCCCAGTTCAACCATTATTACTGTAAATTGCTTCCAAAAAGATCAAAATAAAAATTCAACTCTCAAAGATCCTATTTAAGGTAGGGGAAACATGGGCTAGGCCAGTTTGGTTTTCAACCAAAATTTAGCACAACCCGTGTTCGGATAAAGGAATATCAACCCAAACCATGTCAAAAACCAAGTTGGGTAGAATCAAACCAACAAAAGTCAGATTGGATAGGGTTAGTTACCAGTTTTTAGGTCACATCAAACAACTTACTAATGTTAATACAAGAAAAAAATGTTTCATGCAACAAGAATTAAATTCTGTTATTATAAATTAAATATTCATAACAAAAGATATCAAAAAATATATTCAACGTCATACAATTAAAAATATAAACATAATAATCGGAGAATGCATTAAAGTCTCCAAGACAAACCATGAGATCCTATATGGGTGATTTACAATCTATGCAATTGAATTTTGAGAAAATGATATCTTCATATAGTTTAATGTAGGGTCAGGTCCGGTTAACTGGTATTTTGACTTATATATAAAAATAACACAACAATCTAAACTTTTGGATTGAATTTAGTCAGGTCAGATATTCCTTGGATCAGATTTTTCACCCACCCCTAATTTAAGGATGTGACAATAAGAATAGATGTTGCCACTTAAACCATAATATTTTTTTTCTAATATCTGATATCCAATTTCTCGAACAAGTGAATCTGCCAATCAATCTAACCGGTAGTATCCCACTCTACACTACCTGGTGATTGTATTGCACTCTGCAATCTGAACCTCGTTAAGACTATAACACATCTACTTTAAAAAAACTTCAGAAATATAATTCCTCCATCAGAATCCACTCAATGGAAACAAGGACATGGGCGATCAACAACAAAAGCAATACCATTCTTCTCCATTGCCTAAATATCCGTCCCTAAAACAACTGCTATTAGAGAAGTTAGAATACCAAGGAGCTGCTGATGTTTCTATATGATGCTTCTCTGCATGAATCATGGTCCCGACTGTGCAATAATGGCTAAGAAGAACATGGATATTTCCTTTTAGATATTTTTTTGGCTGGATTCAGATACGTATCGATCAAATTCTTACTAGATACTGAGTAAATCAAAAACCTACTCAGAAGGAGAACGTAGAGTATCAGTCACTCAAAAAAGAGGGCTTCCCCACCGTCGAATTGGTTGAACAGAAGAGCGCAGGAGTCGTGCAGAATGAGACGGTGACTATGCGGAGCTCGGGGGGCGTTAGGGAGGTGGCGGAGTAAGCAGGTCGGGGGGCGACGTCGCCGCCGAAGCAAAGGAGACCGAGAACGAGGAAGGAGAAGGGAACATTATTTAGATAAGTTCTAGGGTTTTTAAGTTTGGGTACATTTCATTTGAGTCCAAAATAATATAAAATTAATAAATTTATATTTTCAAAAATATTATTTTAACTATGCGGTCATATTTTTAAACGATTAATAAATATTTTAATATAAAAAATTATTTAAATAACAACGATGATGTAATAAAAAATTTAATGACATAAACAAATCTATATAACATTTATAACACTTTCCATCCCACTCAAAAATTAAAATTCATATCACATATTCATTATAATAATATATCTCTTTCATCTATATTTTTTTAATATTAATATTCATTATTTATGGATCGTAACATCCACTAAATCATTTTAAAATTATATTTAATAAATATTTTTTATAAATATTTTAAAATATTAAAATTATTATTATTATTTTAATAATAATCTTACTTTTAAATTTTAAAATTTATAATTTATTAATAAAAATTAAAATGAATCATTAATAACCATTAAATTTAATCGTTCAATAAATATAATTAAAAAAAAAATTATATGTGAGGTGGGGCAGTCAAGGGGTGGCTCATCCCACTGTCACTTGAATGCGTTTAAATGGAGCCCTCCACATTGGTGTTTAACATCAAGAGGTGTTATAACACCTCCATTAACGCAACTGTTAAGATGCCTAATAGTACTTGATTATTATAATTGTATGATTAAACATATTATTATTTTAACATTGTTATAAATATTAAAATTTATTATAATTAAAATAATTAAAAACATTATTTTAATATAATAATATATTATTTACAAAGAATTTTCATTTAACTAAAATAAGTTCACTTTAATTATAAACACTAATAAAGATATTTCTAAAACGGAAAATATTTTTTAAATATTTTTTAAAAAAATAAGGCACATTTACTAAAAATGAGCTGTATTTTCATTATATCTATGGAAATTTTCTCTAGAAAAAATACACAAAAATAAAAATATTTTCCACAAATCAAGAGAAGCTTCGCGTCGTAAAAGCAAGACTGGCAGCTACAACGAAAACAAACAGCTCTGAAACAAAAGCCAAACAGCATTGAGACTGAACTGAAAGACGTGAGAAATGCATAGATCACGCTCAAAAACGCACATACCAACTAATAAACATCAATGTTTTATTTATCATTATTGGGATAAATAGTCCCATAAAAAAAAATTATAAAATTATAAAATAAAAAAAATATCTTATTAATATGAATTTAAAATAGATAATATTATACCATTATAAAAATATATATAAATTCTATTATGGGACTCCTAATTAGAGGTCCATTAAGACTGTTAAAAGGATAGATCTATTCAAATCCATACCAATAAAGAGATCTATTGAGACCATTAAAAAGAAGCTCCTGGTAGATTATTAAGATAACAATTAAAATTCTATATTGAAAATATATAAAAAATATGAATTCAAAATAAACAATATCTTATCATTATGAAAATATATATAAATTTCATCTTATCTATATCAGAACTACAATCATGACACCGAAATTCCCTCTAAAGTTTCTCATACAAATTCAGCAGTTAGAACTACGTACTGGGCACAAGGAGAATTTTGAAATCTGATGCCTTGGTGAAGCTTATTTTGATTGAACAGTGTGGAGATGAACACATGCTTGGCATCCTACCTGGGACTGGTTGAACTCAGAAAGCCTAATTTGTCAGCTAAATTATTCACATCAGCTCCACTTCCTGGTTCAATTTCGTCGTTGTCGTCGTCCTCGATCCCCTCGTTCAACAAATCCTCCCAAAATTCTTCATTCAAATCCCCGTCTGGCAGCTCTACTTGTTCTTGGTAATCATCCTCATCGACCAGTCCCTGCATCTCCAGGGTCATGTCCAACCCCAATGCACTGCCATTAGTTCCCTCGTCATTCTCAGGAGCTCGGTCGATCGGTCGTCGCCTTTTTCTTGATATCGCCTCTTTGAGTTCCTTGAGCATCTCCTTTTGCTCCACCAATTGGTGTAAAAAGCCGGGGTTCCGCATCAAGCGTGCCAAGAATTCCATCATCTGTTGTTGCTTCTGTTCAGTCTGATGTAGCTTCTCCTCCATAGCTCTGAGCTGGGATCTCGTGTTCTGCTGCTCTTGTCGCAGCTTCACCAGCTCCATTAACAGTAACTGCTTGTCGCGCTTCAGCCTGTCGATTTCGCCTTCTAGACCAAATTCTCCAACTTCAAGGAATGAACCAAGAGGCTGCTGCTGCTGCTGCCGCTGCTGCAGAGGAAGATGTGCAGCTGATCTTCTTCTCTTGATGCTCCTAAGGAGATGTTTCTGGCCTCTCAGGAACCCCTCGTTTGCGAACTCCCACCGATCGGGATCCACCTTCCTGAAGCCCTGCATCAAGGTCCAACAAGAAACTAGAACTTCAAGATCAACTCAGTAATTATACCCCTCTCTATTTTAGCAACACAAACAAATCTTGGCTAATTAGTAATAAGTTGAAAGCATAAGCTGAAATCAAGATAAACATAGTTTTATGGAGTTGAATTTAATGAACCTGCTCACAAATATTTGAAACATAACTCCTCTTTCAGATAATAGAACACTTAATGTTCAGTAACAAAAAACCAATCAATGGATGGTGTTCTACCAAGAAAGTGGTAGCAAAACTTGAAACACATTTTTTTGCAATTTCAGTGGAAAAATCTAACCATTTTGTCAAGTTTCCTTCACAATGAACTGAATATAATAAATAGGAAAGCAGTAACTCATCATCCTAACATGAAAGTAGTATAGGTTCTTGTCCCAATCAAATTGTATAGCAATTCAACTCAAGGTCACAAAAAGTTCAATTTCTGTTCTTCTGACTTGAAGCTTTACAAGGATGCTTGTCCATTGAGAAACTATAACAACTACAACTTAAAGAACAAGAATGATACACTGCTGTTTGAAGTTTCAAGAAGTAATGAAGTATCTGGTGAACACATTTTCTCAAACTAAATCTGCCATTCAGCCAAATACAAAGATGATAGCAACTAAAATTCAGTTATCTGTCAAGCATTTTTATGTGCATGAAGTGGCATACTTGCTGATGCAACTCTGCAAGTAAACTGAAATGTTGAAACGTAAATTACTACTGCTTCCTTTTTCATACTTTCCCTACTCAATAGTACACAGAAATGTGAGAAACAGTGATACAATAATCAAGGATTTTTATAGCTAAGCAAAATGAATACAAACTGCATATCAAGTTGCAATAAATTCATCTACAGCTAACAGTTCACTAGCAGAGAACTAAATGAGCTATTGCAAAATACTTACATAGGTATTTAGCTGCCGGACAAAGCTGGAGAAGTTGTTGTGCTTGAAATATCTAGGAAGAAGAGTCATCGCGAATGCCTGAGGATCCCAGACAACGAAGCTGTTGTTGGTAGGACTCCATGACACAACCTGGTCAGTGCTAGGATCATCAACTATCTCATAGGTCTTTGTCAGAAATGGCGGAGGGCCAACATCATGCAACCCATCTATTGGCCTAGGAGGATCTAGGCTCCATTGACAGAGCCAGAGGAAGCATCAGAGAAGTCCCGGTGCTCCTCTTTCACTGGTTTCACAATGTGATTCATAGGTTAAGCGAAGACAAGAGCGGAAATTTGGAAATCAAGTATAAGATGGAAGTCAATAGTCCTACTGCGAAAGGGCAACAGCCACAAGGAAAAGCAATTCTGATGAAGACGCTTACAAATCTACAGGTCGAAGATAGATACAAGCTCTGTTTAGGAAGCAAAATGCCGTATTTCCCAGAAGTTTCAGGTTAGAGCTAAAGATTAGCCAAGAAAGACAACAAGCATAGAACAAAATCGAGAAGAACTATATGAAGTGACAGTTGGAATCCGAACGAAACAGAGAAAGCAATTACCGAAGCTTTACCACCAAATTCGTTTCGCGGATTACCAAGATATCAGCAGAAAAGAGTGGAAATACAACACTTTGCAAAGAACAGTGAACTTGATGCGACAAATGGAATTCGAACGAAGGCGAAACAGCAGTTACTGAAGCTTTACCACCAAAACAAAGGAAAAGAGTGAGCATGAACAACAATAGTCAGTCCTTCACACCATTTTCGCTTAGAAAAAAAGGGAAATCGGTGGAAAAGCAGAACGAAAAGGGGAGAGAACGATCCAACCGAAATCGACCGACGAAGCTTTGACGAACAAAAGGGTTGAATTTACCGGATATTCTTGCTTGGAGTCGAATAGAATGCGGATGTAGGATTCCTTAGCTCTGTTGAAGAGTGAGCTGAAAGAGAGTGTGTGTGTGTGTCATCGATGTAGCGGATAGCGCTGCGTTACCGCCATGAGCGGAGCAGAGAGGAGGAAGGGACGCCAAAAATAGCAACTTTTCTCCTCTGTAATGGAAGATTCTAGAGTTACAATGGTGGCGCCTGGAAGATTCTAGAGGAAGCCAGGTGTCGTTTTATTAGAGTGCAACTGAAAAGCGACTGAAATGGTAGAAGATTCTGGAAGCGGCCACCTAAATATCTATTCTTGGATTTTTTTTTATTTAACTAATTTAAGAAATAATTTAAAAATTATAGTCAATAGATAATATTTTAAAATTTAATATCATTAGTAAAATTTTTATAATAAAAAATTTAATATTTATTGTTTTAATATTATAATACAATGGTAAAAGATTTTTTAAATAATGAAATCGTTGAATAGATATATTTTTTGATGCTCAATAAAATTTTTTTATGAAATTAAATTGAATCCTAAGAGCAACATTGTCAGATTATAAAAAAATTAACATAAAATAAAGAATAATATATTTTATTAACTTTAAAATAAAGAATTTCTTTTTAAAAAATCGCACACGATTGAATATGTGTTGGAATATTCTTCGGCGGCAGTTAGGGCTACTCAAAAATATACTCGTTTCAACCAATTACTACATTTTCTTTCCTGCTTGCTGTCTCAAGTAAAACAGGAAAACGCACGGCGGTCGTCGACCAATCCGCGAGATATGGCAGTTAGTTTTGTTCGTGTCCTTCTTCTGCCCCAAGCTTTGGAACCCTAAACACAGACGACGAAGACGAAGACGAAGACGAAGGCGAAGCCCTCGATCCGCGAGATTCGTAGCCGGAAATATGTGGAAGAACGCGGGGTACTCGAAATCCGAGGACTTGGAGTCCGGCGCGCTGCCGCTCTACCCGGGGATGCTCGAGAGCCCGGATCTCCGCTGGGCCTTCATCAGGAAGATCTACTTCATTCTCTCCCTCCAACTGGCGTTGACGGTGGTTGTCGCCTTGGTCGTCGTCGCTGTCCGCCCCATTTCCCAGTTCATCGTCTCGTCGAGCGCCGGATTGGCAGTTTATCTGTTGGCCCTGGTCCTCCCATTAATCAGTACTCTTCAGTCTCTGATCTATTTTCTCTGTTCATTTCATTAGTTTTCTCCGATCGTTCATTTTTCGTTGTTGATTGCGTGTAGCGCTGTGCTTTCTATCTCACTATCATCAGCGTCACCCTGTGAATCTACTTCTCCTCGGACTGTTTACGGTATTACTCAGTTTCGCCGTTGGACTGACCTGTGCATTCACGAGCGGTAATACTCGAACCCTAATCCCTTAATCTGAGTATCTCCTTATTAATTTCATAGCAATGGATTGAAATCTCTTTTTTTTTTGTCATTTATTTTGATTATCTTCTCCCAGAATACATATTTCTACTCCTTTCACGGACTATTTTTACTTCCTAAGAATAGCTATCATATTCCTTGTCAATTCTATTATGTGAACATCATTTAGAAAACCAAACAGAGGAAAAAGAAAGACTCCCTGCAGGTGTATGCTATTTGAAGATGGCATTGTGCTAGTTATGAGAATATAATTATCTTACAGGCAAAGCTTGCATTGTGGAAGAAAACTTTAGGAACTAAGGTTGTGTTTTTAATTTTAAGTTGAGCTAAGATTGAATATGTGAAATAGTCTTTCAACACTAAGAAAAGGATCAACTTGAATGTCAAGATGGATAGGCACAAAATTCTCTTTATGGAAGAATTTTAAATGTCATGGATTTATTATTCAACCGAAGAAACTACTAATAAATTCAATGTTGGTCGATTAGTAAACAACAAGCAATGAAGCAGAGAATAGAGATGAAGATGTTAACATAGATATGGTAAAAAGACATGCGAAGGTAACTAATAGAATCTGTAGTTAGAAAAACTGAACAAAGTCAACATAATAAAGAACAATTTAGTTGATGAGATTCATTTTTTAGTTTGGACTTGTGAACAACCACATTTGATGATGATTGCAGAAAACCAATGAAAGATCAACTTTGCACGCCTGTTTTTAATGACCTTTGACATACTTTTGGACGATACAGTTGGTGATGCTCTAGCAGATGTACAATGAGATTCTTTTACTACTTTCCCTTCCCCCTATTTGGCTCTTTATATTGTGTTATTGTCTTTGTCGTTGCTGTACTCAGCTTTCTTCTTTCTGAAAAGGTTCCCTTACCCCTAAAATTCATGCTTAGAATTATAGGAGTTAAACTGAGATTCTTGATGTTTGCAAACAGGAAAGATCATTTTGGAAGCAGCTATTCTCACTGCAGTGGTGGTCGTTAGTCTCACTGCGTACACATTCTGGGCAGCGCGCAGAGGCCATGACTTCAGCTTTCTAGGTCCTTTCCTCTTTTCTGCTTTCATCATGATGATGGCGTTCTCATCTATCCAGGTAAATATTCTAGTTTCAATGCTCACATTCATTTCCTTTTCAGCATTTTATTAATTCACAAAACTTATCATATCTCAATATTCCTTCTTTTAGTTGGGTTTGAGTGAAATCATGTTACATGGGCAAGCTCTTGTATTTTATGATATGTGGAACCCAAACATGACCATCTAGGTAGAAACCAACTCAAACAAGCCGAATGTGACTGAAATTCATGATGCAACCTGATTTCTAAATGAGCTTGTTGATCATTCTGACCAATTATATTAGTGCAAGCCGATTTTGTACTACTAGGAAGTGAATCATGTTCTTATCATGCTTCAGATTCTATCTCCACTGGGAAAGACTTCAGTGATGATATATGGAGGATTGTCTGCAATCGTCTACGCCGGCTACATCCTCTACGAAACAGACAACTTGATCAAGAGATACACTTATGACGAGTACATTTTGGCCGCTGTTTCTCTCTATCTTGACATCCTAAACTTGTTTCTTAGTCTGATTTCCATGCTAAGTGCTGCTGACAATAATCATGCAAGTGAATTTTTCTCACACTAATAAACTTCACAACATAGTTGTAATTAATCTTCTTCTAGTTGCTGGTGGTGCTACTTTTGATTTGTTTGAACAAGGCCTTAATCAAACTTGTAAACAATTATCATTTCTTCAGCCTAATTATCATGGTTAATGATGTTCCCACGAGACTTATCGTGCCTTTTTTATCTCTCTCTATATATTTTTTTTGGCATAAACATTATTTTTGCTCATCAATAAACTTGAAATGTGTTTGGTGTTATTTCCCTTCGCCAGATGAGAGCCGAGGGCACTCAAGATCCAACTGAGAACAAGCTCCTCCCTTGAAAGCAATCAGGATTGTGATTTTACCCGAATGCGTGACTTGAAGTACTCCATTAATTATAATCATCAATTTAGATTAAATCTATGAGATTTAAGATTATCTTATCCCGTAAAATAATTTAAATAAATTGAGTTAAAATTTTATCAATTTATTTTATTTTTAATATGAATTTAAATAGATTAATCCACTTAGACTCGCATACCTGCATGAACCAACCCATAACGAGCTTGAGTCAGTCCTTGACGGACATGAATTGATCTGCAAATTGAGAATTTTCTTTAATTTAAAACTTTAATAGAAAACTCAATGTACAAAGGATTTAACTTATCTAAATCTAAATTCAAATTTAAAAATTTTCATTTAAATTGTAATCTAAATTTAAATTTTTTAATATTTTTATTTTTTAATCGATTAGTCCGTAGTTGGATTAAATTATATTGAAAATTTCTCAATCCGCCAAGTTGATGACCCACCCCGCTCTGCTCTACCATATGAGCAATTTCTGATAGATTGATTTGTCCATCATGAGTTAGCCTGTTTGACGATAACCAAATTTTGAAAAGTCGCTGCGAGGTTTATGCAACTCGACCAATATTCATCGAAGAGCCTCATAGATGATGCAAAAAGTTGAATCACAGAAAGCAATAAGTGGGAAATATAGATCCATTACTTGCACCAGAGTTAGAAACAGCGAAAGATTTTTCAAGGAGTTTGATCTTAATTAAATATATAGTAAAGCAGAGTGGCGACGGAACATTAGCACAGTCGATGCTGAAGAATATACACGTTCTGGAAATGTTTACTTACAGAGCACGATCTGATTAGCTCACAGGGAGCCAAATGTGTTCTCCCCACTGTAAGTCATGTAGAGAAAACCATCCTCGTCCTTGTTCTCCTCATAGATCGCAGACATGATTGCAGCTGGAAGAGAGAACAATTGTGAGAAAACAATCGTCAAAACCAATTGATTGATTTGGTGTTTGTGGTTGTGTTTACCTGTGGGAGGTAGCGAGTTCTTTACGAAGATGAAGATGGCCTTCTCAGCGCTGAGCTTGATCCTCTTGCGCACCACGTAAACAAACTGCCCGACCGTGAGATCAGCAGGAACCAGGTACCTGTGATGAGAAGTTATTCAGAGGTTTGTATCAACTAAAACTTAAGGACTATGGAGGAAAAACTCAGCTAACTTTCCTAATATTGTACAGGCATGCAAACTTCCATTTTGGTGAAGGTGAACTTTCACAACAATGCGAAGTTAAACTTGTTGTTTGTTTTGCACATGGAATTGGTTCCCAATGCAGATGAGCCAACATTACAAAGTAAAATAGAATTATTCTGTGGCATCCAGTTTAACCTAGTGGGAACTAATAAAGAGGTTTTGTTAGCTCAAATGAGTTACTACTCACTCGGGCTTGAGTCAATGGTTAAGTTTAATTAGTTACTGAGTTGGTTTTCTCGTCGTGTAGCCATTATTGAGCCTCACATGTCAAATAGGTTAAGGATGATTTTCAACTGAGTTGGGATGTCAAGCCTTTGGTGAGGTATATCGTGATGCTTCAGCTTAGTTACGCATGAACTGTGAAACATTCACATACAATGGGACAATGGGTAATTAACAACGTGAAGCAGTAGAATCCAAGAATAACAAAGCTGACGTTCCACAAAGATGGAGCTCTCCTTGATGGAGTGGACAAAGATGATTTATATATTCCAGACATCATACATATTATATTTACACAGGTAAAAGAACAGAATATTGTTCTCGAACAAAGCAAAAGGTGCATTTTCAATGTAACTCAATCTGTGAGAATTCTATATTTGGAAATATGTAACATTAATATCAGATGATTACCCAAATGATTGAAAAATGATAGAGCTATCATGTGAAGAAGTGGTCTAAACAATCAGTCACTTGGAATGAAACACAAAGTCACAAACTATAAACATCAAATGTCTATAAGCATGCATATGTTAGAACACGAAGCTTAAAATAAATGGGACAAATGCGTTGAAACAACTCACTTCTTTTTGTCAATGTCTGGTATGTCACTTCTCTCTGCCTTCTCCACAATCACCTATCATACAAACAGTCAGACAAGTTACATTAGAAACTAGTTAAATGGATGGTGGATGATGAAGATCGCATTGTATTTACTCACAGGAATTCTGTCAGGGTACTTCTCCCTGATACGAGAAGCCTCCGCTAACCTCCTTTCTGAATATTTGAATGGGTTAACTCAAAGATCATCTCACTAAAAATAGAAAACATAAATGCAAATTGCATGAAAAACATCAAATTTGAAAAGTTAATTCCCTGCTTGATCTGCTTAAAAGCATTCGTGAGGAAAAACAATAATGAAGAACTAAATAAAATAGCTACATGCTCATGTTAATGGGGAAAAAGACAAAGCAAAAACAAAACAAAGTATTACATCAAAAAATTACAAAAATCCTAGACATCACCATAAACCACCTAAATGGATATACCATGGTGACTTAGACAAAGTCCCTGTAAACTATTGTACCAATTTGGTCAACTGATATCCATCATTATCTACACATCACCAATGGCACCAAAGTTCATTAATTAAGTTTTAAATATTATTGTAGCACGGTGCTTTGTTCCTCCCTAATGCAATCCTAAAGCATGAACTGATAAAATGAAGAGAAAGACGAAGGAATTATCAAGTAAGAGATAGTTATCTTAACATCAGTAATATATTTTGAAGTTAGAAAAAACAAATAAAAAACCTAGATCATGTGAAATAAGGCACTCATGGACAGACATATTTACTAATATTTATCATATGGAAGACAATATCTATAGCATAATCGGAAGTATGTTGGCGACAAGCCTTCTTATTCATCTAAAACAAATCCTATAAAATAAGTTTACGGCGAAATTCAAAGGGCGGGGCGGAATCCAGAATCCTGATTCTCCGGGTCAAGTACCGACCATAAGAACCCTAGAAGAGTAACACCATCGCATGAATCCCAGTTTCGGATTCTAATCCTCGTTGGTGAAGATAGATCAATCAAACCCTAATCGAGTTGCGTCCAATTATTGGATCAAAATATGGGAAAGAAAGGAAACGAACCGAGTGGATGCTCCAACTTGAAGGAATTCTTCGCCATGGTCTCCTTCGCCTCGCCTGCGATTCCAAAACGAAGCAGCATAATTTCGATGTCAAATCCATGATCCAGAACAGAAAAAAAAAAAAAGACACAAGCACGTAGAATTCGCAGCGATGAAGATCACATACCTGAAAAATTACGCGAAGATGAAGGGAAAAGCTGTGAATCGAACGATTGGAGGAGGAGATCGGGGGCGAGTCGGCAGAATAGCGAGTCCATTTATAGAGTACTACAAAAAGAGGCGTAAATAGACGATTTCATCTGTTGGCGCTGATTCGATACCCGAAAATTTACCTGGTATGTTGTCGGTAGACTATACGTGGGTATAATTTGGAGACTATATCATCGTGTCGTTAAGGAATGAGATTTCACCGCAAGTTAAGGAAGAAATGAGCTTTTTGATGGAATTAGGTGAATTACATTTTATCAAAAATGAAATGTAAGATTAATTCATTTTTCACCCTTAAATGTCTATTAATCTACCCCTCTTGTTATTTACCGCATAAAAGTGGGTTCCACCTCATATTGGATGATAACGGATCGGGTTGGGAGAGAATCAATCCATCTAAAATTTATCATCTGCTGCATCGTAACCAACTCAAAACTGATCAACTTATCATCTCAAAACGGATCAACTTATCATCTTGATAAGAAATTGACCAATCAACAAAATCTATTAAAATATATATATATATATATTATTACTTTGGGTTACAGATTTGACGGACTTATCTATTGAGTTTTAGTTTTTTTTTTTCTCAATATGCAAGTCAATCGGAGCCCATCATTAGTCTGCTCGCTTGACCCACAACTCACTCAAGCTAGCCTGTTTAGGTCTAACTTTAAAATGAGTTGATAAAATTTTAATTTAAACATGTTTAAATTATTTGATGGCGTGAATTATTCAAATCTAGCTAAATCAAATTAAAATTTAAAATGATTTAAATTTAAATTCAGTTTCAATTATTTAGATTTTAATTTAAGTATATTTAAATTAAAATGATATCAAAATAATCAAAGTTCAATTTGAATTCAACTCCTAAGTAGTTCATGAATAATTAAATAAAATATTATAAATTTGAATTCAGTTTAAAAAAATTATCGAACATATTCGAGTTCAACTTAAATTCAATAATTTTAAACACGAATCAAATAATTTTTGAGTTAGTTTGAAAAACTCACAAACATATTCAATTCGTTTGTACCCCATCTTAGAGTATCAGTATCATAAGTTAGATGCTAGTGTTGGATGTGTTAATAACAAAAGAAATGCCTTTTGTAGTGACTACGTTACTACAAAAGATAATATCATTTACTTTAAGCAGTCTCATAAATGAGAGGGTATTTCATGATTCCCTTAATTTAATCCTTATATCACGATGTAAATCTACCATTTAAAAACCAACTCAACTATGTTTAGCCGTTATGGCCCACGATATTTGTAGTGACTACAATGGAAATGATGAAGAGGAGTTCAATAACAATGGTTTAAGTAGCATCGTAGTCGAATAACGTATAGGCAAATGTAAGCCATCTTTGCTCAAATTACCTACGTTTATACATACACATATACATCTATTATCCACTAGAATGACAGGTACAATATTGAGGAAGGCCACAGTAGATATTCAAAAATCGTATTCTCTTGAGATATTATCAAGCACTCGATGGAGTCTACGTAGATCAGAAACTTGCTTACGATTCGTCAGTGCCGATGGGTCCCATGGCAAGCTCTAATAGAGACGCTGATTAAGGTACGTCGAACGGCAATTCAAAGGCAACAAATCCGTTCCAAATCAGTCACTCGTATTGTTTCCCGGACCTGTCAACCAATGGAATTTGCGTGGTCCCGCGTGGGTCCACGCTTGTTCTCCAATAAAGTTTTGGGTAATCAAGTGTGGAATGTCCGTGTTCGATTGAATTTCCGAAATGGAAGGGCTCGTAGACGGAGGGAAACTGGATTATGTAATTATACACGTTCGACAGAAAAATGAAATAAAATAATTAGGGAAAAATAAAAAAAGAAAAAGGAAAAAAAAGGAAACATTGCTGTTTAAAAGCGCCCCACCTCTTCGCCCTCATTCACCTCCCCCGAGCTCTCCGCCTCCGCCTCCGCCTCCGCCTCGATCTCGCCTCGCCAACCTAATCCAGTCCCACAGATCTGTTCGCCGCAGTTGATCTCCGTGCCAAATCGCTCCATTCCTCGAGAATCCCCATCTCCGTTCGAGGTATGCAGGATCCCGCTCCTTGATCCGCTGATCCTGTCGGGGTTGTGATGTTCTGTTCATTTTTGCTTATTTTCACTCGCGCTCGGATCCGAGCTGGTTTATTTTTTTTCTAGATCCCATCGTGAGGCTTGGCGTGTGGGGATCCTTTGTTCTTCGTCGCTTGGTGCGGTTGGTTTGGTTTCTGGGCCGAAGTGGGTACTGTTGGGTGGAGGGGTCTGAGTTCTTCTGGATGGAGGAGAGGAGCGCCCTGAAGAAGCGGAGAGGGATCGAAGTCTCTGCAGCGGAAAAGGTTGATGAGTCGAACAAGGATATGAAACGGAGGTTGATTATGAGTGATTCGGAGTGTAACTTGGATGATCGCGTCGCTTCTTTGCGGAAGTCGGATCGTGGAGTTAGTCAAAATGGGGACAGCTCCATCTGCGGTGAAGACAATGAGGCGGAGATGATAAAAAAGGAGGAGATTGCAGATGTAGATAAGAAAGAGAAGGTTTTGAAGTCTGATGATGGAACTCAAACTGATGAGGTTGCAGTTTCTCGTAAGAAAGAAGTGTTAGAGACAGAGCTCGAGAGAAAATGCCGAAGAGAGTCATCTCGTACTGAAGTCCAATCAGAAAAGTCAAAGTTGGATTCTTCGGAACAAGGAGGAAAGAAGAAATTTCTGACTGGCGGGAACAAGTCTAAAACTGTTATTTCGGATGGTGTGGATGAAAAAGAGGAGATGAATGCTCACAAAGAAGGAAGTTCCAAATCCTTAGTCCCTGCAAAGAGGAAGAGGGGTCGAGTAATGGAGACCCAAACACTGACAAATTTACCAAAAATTGAGAAGACGGAAACTGAAAAGAACAAGCTGATAGAATCACCAGATAAACAGAAACTTGAGGCGAAGGATAACGGTAGCTGTGTTACTGGAGACAGGGCAGAAGACATTGGCGTTTCACGACCCAAGGATGATATTCTGAGGATGCAAGGGAAAGCTGGCGTCTTGCGAGTACTACCTAGTAATAAGAAGGTGGATGGGCTTGAGAACCATTCTAAAAGGAATTATGAAGAGGTCTCAAAGGACATAAGCTCTCGTGGTGTAGCTACCCGTGCCGCACTGAAGCAACAATCCCTTTCTTCCTATGAAAGAGTTGATGAAAATTCAAGCTTAGGTGCCTCGCCGAGCAAAAATGAATTGAGAAAGTCAAAAAAGGACAGTCTGGAGATGCGTGCAAACAGTAAACCTGAAACCCAGCAGAAGAATGTTTTTCATAAAAGAAAAAAGAAAGCACATATTTCAAAGGGTAAGACTGGTTTGAGAACAAAGCGCAACTCGAGTGCAGAAAGTGTTGTTAAGGCAAAACAAGGATCAGAGGGTGCAAATGTATCTCGCAGAACTGAAAAGCAAAAACTTAGAGATCAGTTAAAAGATATACTTCTTAATGCTGGTTGGACAATAGATCTGAGGCCAAGAAGAGGCAGGGACTATGAGGATTCTGTTTACATACCTCCTGAAGGTCATGGTGGTTATTGGTCAATCACAAAGGCTTATGCAGTGTATCAGGAACGTCTAAAGAGAACAAGCAAATCAGAGGGCAAGATGTCTTCTGTAAGGAACTGTAGAACACCTTCTGTGAGCGACCCTATCATACCTTTGGAGTCACTGGATTTACTGAAAAGAGTTGCTGTTAACAAGAGAAGAAGAAGGATAGAAGAGTCTGAAGAATCCCCAAAGTTTAAAGCGAAGAAAGTAAAGAAAAAATCTAATAAGAGACATCTTAGAGATCAAGCTACTAAGGGTAAGTTGACTTCAGACTCAAAGTTTTCTGTCGGTTCCACATCTTATAAGAATCATCACAACGGAAGAAGCAAACAGAGAGGATGCACCCTATTGGCCCGCGGTATTAACCATAAGTCAGAAGCTGATGACGCTGATTATGTCCCTTACAGGCATAAAAGGACAGTTCTTTCATGGATGACAGATGTGGGTGTATTGCCCATAAATGGAAAAGTGAAGTATATGAACCAGCGAATGACTAAAACAAAGTTGGAAGGCTGGATAACTAGAGACGGCATTAATTGTAGCTGCTGTGGTAAAATCCTTTCTCTATCAAACTTCGGTCTTCATGCTGGTAGCAAACTTATACATCCATCACAAAATATATTTTTGGAGGATGGAGGAATTTCCCTGTTGAAATGCCAGCTTGAGGCATGGAAAAAACAAGGTGAATCTGAACGGCAAGGATTCTACAATATTGATGTCAATGGTGATGACCCTAATGATGATACCTGTGGCATCTGTGGTGATGGTGGTCCCTTAATCTGTTGTGATGGTTGTCCTTCAACCTTTCATCTGTCTTGCTTGGGCATCGAGGTATTTCAAACTGAACAATCCTTACTTTGAACAAACCTTACCCTTTATAGAACGCATTGTCGTAGTTTGTTGGCATTGCTATTGCATATGTGGTTATTGCAGAAACATAGATCGTGCCTTTTTTATTTGTTCTTTATAAATGGTTTTCTTTCTCCATCTCCATTTTTTGTGGATTCTGGAAATTATGCAGGTGGCAAAATGGCTTTCTGCAAAACTACTGTTTTTTTTATTAATGTCTGGTAATATTTATGTTATAATTAGTGATAATTCCATGCTCATAACTGCCACATTCATTAGTTTATTTTTCTACATGATTATCAGCTTAGTCTTGGTAATTTCTTTGCCTTTTGTTTCTGCTATGCACGAATGTCTTAAGTTCCTGTGTTTCATTCCAGAAGCTTCCTCCTGGAGATTGGCACTGTACCAACTGCTGCTGCAGGTACTGTGGGCAGATCTCTACTGATCCTAGCAGTGGAAGCCATGAAACAGTTTCCTTATTACTTTCTTGTCACCAGTGTGAGGCAAAATGTATGAATCCTCCTGTTATATGCTCTTAATAAAATGCCCTTCTACATTCTAAGAGTTATGGAGTTACTTGTATTGGATTTTGCAGACCATGAAGATTGCATTCCTGAGACAGAATATATTTCTGCCACTTCCAAGAGTACTGCCATTTCTTTTTGTTCCTCAAGTTGTAGAAAGGTACAAATGATTCCTACGAATCCATGTGACCATGACATAATGTGTAAATAGCTCCATCTTGTTTGAAATTTCAAATTATTCCTGTAGAAAATTCAAGTCATCAACCTTTTCATGCTTCCTTTTTGATGACTTTGTTACATCAAAAGTTCAGTATGTTTGGATACATGGCTATCTTCAGTTATATCAATAATGTTCTTGATAGCATATTCTGCTTTTGTTCATGCATATTGTGTTCTAATGAAGAAGATAATAGCACATGTAGATGCCTAGATAAGTCGACGATGTATGGTTATGGATGTATGCATAAATAGATAGATTCAATGAAAGTTAACTTATCCTTCTGCTTATTCATTTAAACAGATGGATTAATGGATCATGAAATGATCCATCAATTCATCTATCTTTTCACTTGGTTTAATAAATTGAAGGACAAATAATTAAAATTTTAAAAGGCAACAATACTCTCCTTTTCATAACTACTGCCCTCTCTGAATTGTAATTAAATCCATCATAACTACTTTCCTCTGTGAACATTAAATCAATCCAACAAAGTTTTATACAAGAATTCATATCTAACAATTTATTAATGCCTTTCCTTTATAATTCCCATTTTGTTTGCGTTTACGGGCAAAGAAGGTGTAAGGGCACGTAAATGCACAATACGAGGATATATAGTATGAGCAATCTATTGAGGATGAGCGACGTGAGCTAACTACTCTTGTTCGGTTTTTTATGGAAGAAGGCATGCAGGCAAGCAAGCATGAGAACACAACGTGATAAATTGACTAGAACAAAGAGATGCAAGCATAGGGTTCGATGGGTGCTAAGTATGTTACAAAACATTTCAATAACAAAAAAAGTGATTAACAAAATATCCTCATCCATCCTTTGCTCGATTTACCCTATTTTGGGCAGAGTAAATATGAGGGGGAAATGAGAATCTTTATCCTTCATGATCGATTCATTCTTCCAACCAAACATTGTAAGGATGAGTTAAAGGTTCATCCATCCTCTCATTTATACATCTTTCAAATTATATATTCAAATGAATATGTCTATAAAAGGTGTTTGTTGGTGGGTATACGGTTCTACGTAACGCACATGTGGGTTATATTTTGTTAGAAACTTACTTTAGGTATGTTGACAACTGCACGTCAAGAAAATGAGTTTGTTTGCATGAACTATATAATATATCAAATTAAATAACCTAAGCAATCAATACAAATAAAACTTTCCTCTTTCATCCAATAATTACCATTTTAAGCAATCTATGTTTCCATATGAATATTTATCCAACTAACCAGAATAAAATATACATATTGATCTAAGCGATACATAAAATATGCCCATTTTTTATATCAATTTAGCAAAATTGATTTAATTAAATAAATATTAACTTAAACATGACTTCGAAATTAACAAAATTTGATTGGTCATAGGTGAACCCTAGGTGGATTCTCACTCCATAAGCTTATGCTTCTGTGTTTATATAGTGTTTTTTAAAACAATTATTAATATATTTATATAGTTTATTTATTCACAAAAGTTAATCTTAAAAAATATAATTAAACATAATTAATAAAAATAATATGAACAAATTTCAAAAGTACCAAACAACTTATTAGGAAAGATTTCCAAAAATAGTTTATAAAGATATAGAAAACTAAATAGTATAATAAATAATATAATGCATTGCCAAGGAAACTTATCAAAAATAGTAATATTTAGTATCATCAGGTTCATAAGTTTGTTATAATATTATATTGGTATCATATTATATATACTATATTGTTATGATATAATAACAAAATAATGAGATCATATTTTATTTATATATAGCTGTTAAGTAAAATTAGATTATTAATATGTAGGAAGGAGGTTTCGAGGCTACTGTCTATCAAGAGAGATGCTGTATTTTATCTTGATTGATAATAATGATATGACAATATTATGTAAGAGACAGACATATGGGATAGATGGGATACTTGGTCTAGCTAGTGGTAGATTCCTGAAATGGTAAGACTAAACAGTTGATTTTATGATAAATTTCTAGAGGTGTCAAGGTTGAGCAGTTTAATCTGCAATTCAAAATAAGTGACGAAGAATATCTCCTACTCTTGTTATGTTGGCTACGACTCAAGTTGCAATCAGCGAAGAATTGGGTATGTTGGTGGAGTTTTCCTAAATCAACCTTATTTGACAAAATTACATTTATTTCAAAATTTCCTCCTCTAAATTTGATCAAGTTTCCGTTAATTCCATCTATTTCACAGTATAACCTAACTCATTTCTAAGTGATTTCTTGGAATCTTAATTTTTGAAATTCTGCCAAAAATCTTTATGTATCTATTTCTCTGGAAAAATCATATCACCCTTTACCAATAGCAATCTAAGTTGAGCTACTATACTGATATTCGTTGATGACAATCATGGTGGCAATACAAGAATAGAAATGTGGAAATGACAATATATTAGGTAGGAGATATAATAATACAAAGGAAAACAACAAAAACAAAAAAAAAGGCGCCTCCACTTTTGCATTTACAGCAAATGATAAAGGCAACTCTGCATATAAAAAATTCAACCCAAAAAAACTAGATAATCAAAATTATGGATATGAAAACATCTCTTAAAACAAAGAACAAAATAAATAAATGGCATTTATTAATATGGGATGCTAACACAACACATTTATATAACAGATGAAAGTATATGGATGTTTTTTTTTTCCAAAAAAGAACTTTTAGCATGTAAGATATAAAATGAAACAAGCAAAAGAAAAGAAAAAGAGAATAACTGTCAGTCAAACTGGTTTTGGTTGACCATATGTTGAATTTATGGACATAAAAATTTCTTCTAATGACATATCATTAAGAAACTTTTATATATAAGAATGCCTAATTTTTCTCTATAAAAATGTAACTTATGTAGCCATTAAGTAGCAACGATTGGCTTCTCTATGTATATAAAAATGTTATATACTGGAGAAAGACCATTAGTTATAGCTTATTAGGCTGACTGGGGAAAACGTAAGCCTTCATGGTTGCTTTATAACTCTTGAACATTGGACAATCTGTTGATAACTTAGTATTGTTTAATATTCTTATACAAGGTGCGAAAGTAGAATGTGTATGTATTGTAGTAGGATTTGAATAATATGTCTATTCACCTTTGATATGGTATCATCGGCTTGTAATTTTGATTGCTGTAGGTTTTCAGAGGACTACAGAAGATTCTTGGGATGAAGAATGATATTGAATCAGGATTCTCATGGAGTGTTGTCAGGCGTTTTGATGAGGATTCTTCTAAATCCCCATTACAGTCCCATCAAATGGCTGAATCCAACTCAAAGATTGCTGTTGCCCTTGCAGTTATGGATGAGTGTTTTCTGCCTATCGTTGACCGGAGAAGTGGCATTAACCTTATTCATAATGTTGTGTATAATTGTGGGTAAGCATCTGTCATACTATTATTTTAAACTCCATAGCTAGGCACTGACTAACAATGAGTTAGCATGCTTGTGAAACCCAGAATTCCATATTGCATTAATGTAAGGTGATAGAATCATAGAAGTTGTTCTTTATAACTTAGAATTGCCAGACAGATCAATGTTGCTTTTATTTCTTTTGTATCAAAGTGGTCCAAATGGAGTTAGTTTCTGTTCCAACTCGATCTCTCTAGCTTTACATATTAACCCATGTTTAAGATTTTGTAACTGGTAAAACGAGACAACATACTTGGGTCCTAATACCTATGTACTATTTATCAAAATTTCTCCAGACAACCTAACTAGGAGCTGGTTTACTGGTCTATATTGAATCCTACAGAACAAAGATGTTGAGTCCTTTTAATAAGACATCAAAGCTAATCATAAACAGCATGATGGAAGAAAAAACAAGATTATAAATGGTATCTTGAAACTGTTTCAATTTTTTGGACATGTGAAAGAAAAATGTCTCTCAACAAAATTTTAACTGTGTTTTAGTTTCAATGTTTGCTCTTTTAACATTTGAGCTTGTGCATGCCCTGAGACCCTATGGTAGCCAACAATTAATGTTGCAGGCAAATGCAAATGGTATAATGACATTTGCAACTTGTTTTATTCCTGCAAATGCATTCGCTGTTTGCAATTGCAGTTCTTTAAAGACTACACAATCAACTTTATTATAGTAGTTCTATAAATAATTTTAGGATATTCCGTGTTCCACATGATTGTATTTTTTGTACATTTTCAAAAGTTATTCAAATATATTATATAATTAAATGTTTTTTGTTGTTGAACTATTTTATTTTCTCTTCTTTGTTAGTTTTACAAAGATGATCACATCACACAACATTTGAGCCTAGCTAAAATAAGATATTTTAACATTTTAATTTTTTTTTCTTATTTAAAGAGAATTTAAGCTTATGTGTCTTTTCTTTTTTGTATATGTTTTGGTAAGTCGCTAAAAATTATTCATAATATTCTAAGGTCTTTTATTTTCTCTATTATTTCTATATTTATGTTTCAACGTATTTTTTTTCACAAAAAATAAACTTCCCTAGAAGATTTGGTGAACAAAGTTCATGCCTTCTGTGATTTCTTAATGAATATCATATAACTAACTTTGCTTTATGTATGACTTTGGTTTTCTGTGTAGATCAAATTTCAGTCGGCTGAATTACAGAGGGTTCTACACTTTTATTTTGGAGCAAGAGGATGAAATTATCTCTGTGGCATCTATCAGGTACATTTTCTTATTTTCTTAAGCAAGTGATATTTGGATAACAAGTAATAACTGCTTGAGTTAACTTGCTCTCCATCAAGCTTTCATGTAATACCTTAGGTTTGTTCTTTCTGTTGAGCAGATCATTCAATAAATGATGATTCTTCTTCCTTGATACATTTGTTATGTGAAATTCTTAGAACGGAGGAGACTCGTAGGGATGACTCTAATTTATCAAATCTGAAGCTGATATAATCTGACTGATTTGTATTCTGAGTGTTTAGACATTTTTGGTCATCATATCTATAAGAAAGTGCCACTTTTATATAGCTAGATTGCAATTCATTAATGTAGATTGATTTTCGATTGTGTTTAAGCACTACTTCAATTAATTACTATCTAAACTTCTTTCTCACCTCCAAACAGAATTGTTTCATTATTTTTATTCTGTTCTATTTTCTTGTGTTCTGTTTCCCTATCAACTCCTCTGGTGTTTAAGTAGTTGTTTTTTTTTTATTTTATGACTACTTCCGACAAGTGCTGTCATCTAATCTTCTCTCTCACATGATTTCCATTACATGGATTATTGACCATCGTCTTTAGCTGATAATCACAGCTATAAATGGTATCAATTTAATACAAGATGTCATTGACCATTGCAACTTAGTTTTATAGCTAACTTTGTCTTCTTTCCTTCAGAGTCTTGTTATTGTTCGGTTCTTTTCTTCCATCACAATGGGGTTTGTAGTTAATCTATGGGGGAAAAAATCTGGCTAAGGTAGATTTTTACTGGCAATTTATTTAGGTTTGTTCATTGACCTGGAACATATGATTTTGGTGCAGTTAAGCTATATCAGTAAACCTAATGATTGTCTCTGGCTAGTCAATAGTTGATGCACCTACTGTTTTTTTTTTTACCATGGTAGCAAATCTAGTATTTGTCAAAGATAGTTAAGTTAAAAGTGTAAATCTAAAATTAAGTCTTCTCGGAATATTATCAGTAAGATTTGATTTCTTTTTTTCATCATCACCTATGCTCTATTTGATCAAGTCTTGATATTGAATTTTGTTGATTTTATTGCATCAAACAGAATTCATGGAACCAGACTGGCAGAAATGCCTTTCATTGGGACAAGAAACATGTATAGACGCCAAGGGATGTGCCGTCGGCTTCTTAGTGGAATTGAATCAGTAAATATTTTCTCTTGGATTTTTTTGAGTAAAAATAAATTGATTGAGGCTATATGTTTTGTCCCATTCTTTTCTATTTTCATCCTATTATAAATTTTTCTACATCTTGACTATAAGTATATCATTCTTTCATTATTTGTTATGCTATTTTATAATTCTTATACAACTTAAAAGTTAATCATTATGTTTATATTCATATATGCATTAAATTTCTTTTATTTCTATGTTTAAAGCAGGTAAGAAGCTGTAAACTGAATTATCTTCAATATCATCTCTCTGCCATCATAATTATCAAGAAAACATATTTGTTTCAACCATTTCTCTCTCTCTCAAATTTACCTACTGCCTCTCCTGCTTTCTTTGTTTTCTTTAAAGCCTTAGTGATTGCTTCAATTTATGTTGCCTCAATTCATTTTAACTACTTGATATGACCTACAGACCATGCATATTTACAGCTGCAGAGATTAGACTTATTTTGGGTCACAAATTTGTAAATATCGAATGTTCCTGTAAGACAAAATGATTGTTATTTCTTTTAATGTAATTAAATATGGAAGATAAAATGGCATTTGTGTGGTTTTAGACTTCAGAGCATTGAAAATGTCCTTACATAGAGAGGACAACTAAATGGAAGTGTTATGAAGTATGTCATTTGAAAGATGGAAAAATGAATAAAAGGCTAGCCCAGCAGTGATCCTAACGCGGCATTATTTGATTGCCTTAAATGTTGGGAATTATGTTTTCCTAACTGCATGAATTCTAAAACAAGAACTTGAACAAAGGAATACAGATCTAGCACAAGGATCTAGTTACATCGATATTACGGCAGAAAATTGAATAAAGGAATCTTAAATAGACGATGGACCTGAATGCAACGGAATAGCCATCGTCTGTAAGTGTCATCAACAATCCGGAAATCCTGCAGAGAAGAAAAGCAAAGGGCTGGTCTTCCGAAGGAATTAAGTTGATGGCGCTGTAATCTTTTCACTGATGGGGTGCATAGAGATCTATCAAAATGCCTAATCCAACGGGGACCATGCCCTATATATATGAGCCCATTCGTTATTGGTCCATTAATAATAACGGTGCGGGTTAACAGGTTCTACACATGTAAACCCTCACATCCAATAACTCAAACCCTCAATAAACATTAGTTAGATCACATAATAGGTTTGGTTTTTTTAATGACATAAATCTGCATGTCACAATTAGCATGTAAGCCCACCAAATGGGATAAATCCAACATTAAAATCCTAGATCCAGTCTTGCAGATGATGCATAGGAGCCAACCTTTACAATGCCACTGAGGTTTGTCTTCAGGATGAAAGAATATGTTTACGGATTAGCCAACTATTAATTGGTACAGGCTGGTGGTTCTTCTGTAAGCTAAATGAATTATTAGGTCAGGTGTCTGATATTTGAAACTTCGCAGTTATTTTGTGTGAAATTGACTTCATTTGCAGTTGCATTGTTACAGACTTACAGGCATTTTTGTCAATAGTTAATTGAGTTTTTTTCTTTAAAGAGGTTCCTGCCACCTAGATGTTTGTGAATATGCACCCGTCCTCCCTCTTTTTCCTTTGTAACAAACAGTCTTTTATTATAATTCTATGAACGATTGAATTTTTCTCCTCTCTTTTTTCCTTTTCTTTAACAAGCTATCTGTTATTATAATTTTATGAACTAATTAATTTTCTCTCTCTTTCTCTCTCTCTCTCTCTTTTAATTAATTTGTTCTCATCTTCAGGTTCTCTCTTCCCTCAATATTGAAAAGCTGGTCATACCTGCAATTTCTGAATTAAAGGAAACATGGACTAATGTATTTAGCTTTAAGCCGCTTGAGGTTTCTCAAGAATTAGAAGTTAGGTCCATAAACATATTGGTTTTTCCTGGTACTGGTTTACTACAGAAGCCACTGCTGGCAAATCATTCTTCTAAACATGATATGCCTGTTGATGAAGGTGACCGCATGGAAAGACATTAACATTTATTGAACGTTTTCTTTGTGACTCTCCGTTTTAAACATCTATGTGGTTTGTGCAGTTGGAGTCAATGAATATGGCATCAAAGGTCATCAAGATATAAAGTCAACTCATGATTCTTCTGAGCTAAGTGCTGCTGAAGCCGAGCCCCATAACTCTGCTAAGGCTGTTGACTGTGCGGACATGCAACTGAAGATTCATCTTTTATTTCGGATGATTCTGCTGATCCTATTAACAATGGCAAATCTTCCCAGTATTTGCCAGTAGAGATTGCTGGTGATGCTCGCACAGACATTTTATCTAGAGGAGGTAAAACAAGTTTTCATAGTGAAGAAAAATCTGAAATCGATGTTACAACTGTTCAGACAACTGAGTTAATTGGCAATACCTCTGATATTATTGAGAATAAAATTGTAGCTGTTGATGCATTAAAAGATCAGCAAGAATGTGGCATAGTTTCCAACACATCCTAGTTGTTTTGGCCTTTTGGGTCTGCTTCAGTTTGAGGCCAGTGTAACATTTTGCTTCAAACATGTAAGGATCCTTACAGTTGTCCAAAATAATTCGCCTCCACAGGATGAGTACACGAGGACATTGAACATCTTGTATGACACTTATGGAATTTTTAGAGGCTGCATACCTAGCTGCTAATTAAGAATCAATCCAGAGCGTAGATTGAATGAAAGTTGAAGTTGTTGTTGCTGACCATAGCTCTTCTGTAAATGATAGGTTTTTTATCTTCTGTTTTTGCAATCTTCAGTATATCTATTTTTTTTGGTGCTGCAGAAGAAAATATGCTTCTTACCTGTTGTCGTTAAGTGTTACAAGATACAAGATCAGACAAAGAACTTACTGAATCTAGAATCAGGCACCTGTATCCAATTTAACTGCTGCTGATGCTTTGGCTGAATTCCATCATGCTATAGCAATGATGTTGCAAACAATCCTCGTAGCCAAGAAAATTAGGTGTCTTGCTGACTCTTCTTGATATTTTTCACATTGCTCCTGATGTTTCTGTGGGCATTAAGAACCCTGATATTCGCTTTGTGGGAAGGCCAAAGGAAGTTTCCGTGTTTCCGGTGATGATAACACTATGATGATGCTTATAGAGGGAAAAAAGCCCATGGATGTTAATACACCAGTTGCCAGTTATGCTCCTGTGAATGCTATTGTTAATTTCTCATTGAAGACCTTCACATGATGAAGATGGCGATTTAGTGAAGTTAACACTGGCTGGAGATCAGTAGAAGATCCTCCGTTTTGATCAAACATTTTACTGAGTAACAATTTTCTGCTAACATTTCGGATGGGTGTGAAAGTGCTGAGTTTCCAACGCTAGTGCAACGAAGAACTGAACTAAAATAGTTTCTGTAAGTATACCTTCTTATTATATTTTCTCTGTGATTATCTAAACTTTTGATATGGTTCTCGAAGTATCATAATCTCTGGTACTCAATCCAAGAAATTTATTTTCCTTGTTTCAATTTATTTAGTTAAACAACATTTTCAAGTGAAACCAGTTCTTCCATGGGCACAAGCTAATATGTCCTGTTTCGCACATTAGTCGGAACATTATTTCGTCATTGCCTGTTGCATCGAGAAAGCACTTAAATTGTTCACACTGCATCTCATTTCTGTTTAACTTGTCAGTCTTGCCATACTCATGCTTACATGTCGAAAAAACCAAGTTGTTTAACTGCATGTTCTTGATGGAAAATAAATCACATTCTAGTGCATCTGTTCACCTAAAACTTTGGTATTGGATTCTTTTAAGCACCGTGATGACCAAAACTAATAATTACAGTACTAAATTTCATTGCATTTTATATATACTCTTCATATCTCACATTATTTCTTTTTTCTCCAACTTCTTACCTTGATCATGGTTCCATGTTAAACAGGTGTTCGAGATTGACGATTCTAACTTAAACTTTCAATTCATGGATCATTAATTATCCGGCACTGGCAGATCCTGGATGTCACTGACTGCAAGAGGCTTCCTTCGTCGCGATAGGTATAATCAGGTAGATCGCGAAGGTTTCTTTTCTTTTTCTTTTTCTTTTTTCCGAATTTTGTTTTCACTTAGAGCTATACTTGTATTCATCCTGCAGAAACTTTCAGAGTTTTTGTATTATAAGTAGATGCACCTTTATAAACCAAAGTATACCTTCTTAGAGGATGTTCTTGGATCACTGAGTTTTCTATTTCAATCATAGTCTGCTAGTTAGTTAGGTTTTTTTTTTAAATAAAAATAAAAATATAACAATAAAAAGCTTATCTTTAAATAGTTTTCACATCATATCTTGTATTTGTGTGCCAATGTAATGTTCGTTAAAAAAAAAGTTTATATAATTGTCAAATTGTGAAGTTATTCAAAATAGGTTTATTATATATATATCTAGATTTGATCATTAATATTTTATTTTCCAAATCAACTTTATTCACTTAGAATTCTCAAATATTGAAACGAAAGGAAGTTGAATCATATGCCAGTCTAATAATTGGACATTTACATGGACAAATACAGATTAGGGGTGCATATGAATTGAGTCATGATTTTTGAATCGGTTTGAAAAATATATGATTTGTATTTAAAATTATTAAATTTGAGCGGAATTGAATTTGATAAATTTTTGTTTGAATTTAAATTTATAATATTTTATTTAATTATTCATAAACCATTTGTGAGTTGAATTCAAATTGAATTTATATTTAATTTTATATAAATTTTAATTTAAATATAATTGAAATTAACATCAGAATAATTTGAATTGAATTTAATTTATTTTGAATTATGCTCAAATATTCAAATTTAAAGTTTATTTTGAATCAAATTCGAATTAAAATTATTGTATATTTTTTAAATTTGAATTTAAATATCAATATTTTTATAATATTTGATTAGATTTCATTCGTTTACATTGCTACTACCAGCCCCACGGGGGACTCACATCGACAAATTTGTAAAATCTTTATTAAAATTTCCTCTAATATTTTTGAAATATAAGATCAATGTGAGAAAATATAATTATATTTATAAAAACAAAATACTTTATTTGGCTCGCAAGTCATATACACCCCATTCGTTCGCCTTCTAAGCTAGAAACAAATATCCACTCGAACGACATAACATTCCTTTCTCTTTTTCTTTTATTTCTTTTCAATTCTAATTAGAAAAATCGAACCGAATCAAATCAAACGCGGCGTTGAACCTACGAAATTTGGTTCAAACACTCACACTAAACCAAAATTGTCCCACAAGAAGAAGACTCCATCTTGAACCTAACCAGTTAGAATTGCATTAGAGCTACTAGCAACAACACAGTGTCGCTTATTGAGTTACAATGTTAGTATATGAATCATCTTACATCATATATGACGTACTCGATCCCCTACTATATCATGACCTACGACAGATGCAAATAAATTTAAATTTCGTAGCTTTTCATGATCAGCTGAAACCAATAGAATCCAAATGCCTCCGAAGCAAAGCGACCATTTAGCGATCGAAATCAAAGTGTCCTATGGACTTGGCTTGGCGAGGTACTGCAGCCATTCCTCAGGGACTCCTTTTCTCATCTTCAGCATTTTTATAGCAGCTGCTGTCAAAGGTATGGCCAGGATGTCGTAATCTTTAGGGACCTGCGACGACAATTTACGATGAAATATATTACTTTTCTGGTCACTGAAACATTCATTAGATCCATCAGTGTCTTTCAGAGGACATATGTGAGCAATGTTTACGATATTTATCGACACATCTATAGAAAAAGAATGCAGTTATTGGGTATGATCAAAATCTGTAACCAACTGAATACTTGTTATCGGAACTCTTTTAAGTATCTACTTTAGATGATAAATGAGTTCTTGAATCTATGGTACCGACTTAAGCGAGTAGAGTATGTGTACTCATGTGTATCTACATATGCAATCTGAGATGGAGCTTTTTAAAACCATGTTCGAAGCCGAGGCAGAGTGGACCGACCAGATTTGGGACTAGTTCAGACCAAAATCTAGGAACTGGGGAGCCATTGGTTCACTCGCCGGATTCAGTTTTGAAAAAGGAAAAAGAAACACTGCATTGAATAGTTGAGAGAAGAACTACTGAAATGCTGATAAAGTAGAATCGCGGCATGTGAAATGGTTGGAAGAGACCTTAGGAATCTTAAGCAGCCTCATGTTTGCCTCTTCCAATGTTTTCTTTCCCTTCCTTGAGTTACATCTGGCACAAGCAGTCACCTGAAAACAGTATATCATTTAGCATTTCAACCGAAACTATAATTTCGATAACTCTAAATTTGATATTTGCAATTCAAATGCAAACAGATTAAAGCTCGAGGTTTGAAATAATATAGTTTTGAGGTTTTAGTCTCTAGCTAGAATGCTGCGGTGTTGGTGATATACTAAGATATGACAACACATGGTGCTGAAAACAGTATGGCGTCGATCATCTACGGGTGTCGTATAGCTATCTCATGCCACAATCAACTCACAATCAATGATTTCCAAGGAATGCAGTAAGTTTTGTGTATGAAAGGACTACAAGAAATTTGTCTCTTGGTGGCGATAACTTATACACCAACTTGCTATCTCTAATGCCGCAATTATTGAGATCGTCAGCAATCATAACAAAGAGACTTTTCTTTTCGCTAAAAATAACTTTGAGACCATCAGAAACTTGCATTATAGATGTACATGACTTCATATTGAACCTTAGAAGATACCGACACTTAGATTTTACAGCATCAGACAACGAGGAGTCAAGGGCAAAATATCACTATAGCTAGTCAGTTCAGTGCATTTTTTTCCCAAGGAAATTTACCGTCATTATGCCATTGGATTTACTCATTTATCTCGCTAATGCTCATCAAAATTACTACTCACAGAATTACCGAAGCTTAAAATGAAAGTTTTACTATCGAAGTAACACATCCAAAATCTGACCAAAGTTGCTTTTGAATTCAATATGCAGAAAGCAAACCCTATTAAATACAATTTCTTACGCTGACTGTCTACAACCTTCTTTGAAATTTAACTACATTAATCCAGTGGCTTAGACATGCTTATTATTTGTTCAAGCAAAAGATTAGTGATTAAACGAAAAAAATTGCGAGAAAAAGATTGCTACTCTATGAAGTGCAGTTAACTACCAGATTTTCCCACTTCCATTCACCACCTCGTGAAGTTGGTATTACATGATCAATGGTCAAGTCTTGATGAGAAGAACAATATCTACAAATAATAAAAAAAAATCTTACGACTAAATCAAGTGTAACAATATTTCATACAGAAGCACTAAACAAATGCATCATCATGTCAATCCCATAAATATCTGTTATGAAAAAACACTTACTGGCAAGTGAAAGAATCCCTGAAAAATATGTTTTTTCGACTAAGATTGTGTTTAACCCGTCTTCTCTTGACAACTTGAAGCAAATGTGGAATCTGAAGGTGAAAACATGATAAAACATTACTAGTCGAAAGAAAGCAAAATTAGGACACCATCTTTTGTAAGAATCAAACAGTAGGTGCTTATGAACCTGCAAAACTGCTGGAATATAGAACGATCCTTGGGGCGAAGACACGGTTTGGTCATAGTATTCAAGAACATCTGCCTATCCATTGAATAAAAACTGTTTAGTAGCTAGCGCATGGGAAAATCGAACGTTGTAATGCAGATATAGATTGTGCCTCACAAACTAACTAACCTTGTCCATGAATTCCAGACACATTGCTCGCTTCCAGCAAACGACATTAATAGGCCTAATCAAGGATGGCACAGGTAAGATTCCAAAGGTGCCAGAAATTTAAAGAACAGAACAAGAAGAAAGATGTATATGCTATATTTTGTAGTAACTAGAATTTTCATCAAGCATAATTCGAGTTTAACGGATGCCTTAATGCATAATCTTTGGTCATTGCTGCAATCTACTAATTCAATCATATTGCAAATCCTAGATAAGTTTGCATTCTTCATCCTTGTTAAATCGAAAAGCCAAACTATCCGTCGAAAAGTTTGAATCCTAGATAAGTTTACAAAATCCCAAGTCATGGCTCCAGAAGTCAAATGCATTGCTAAAATAACAGAAACAGAAACCCGACCGAATGAGTTCCAGGTCAATGATTTAGTGGTCAGACCAGTCGATCGATTGGTCGAGCAAAATGTACATTTCTCAATCATGCCAGATGCTTAGAGACATACATTGCAGGTAATGTTTCAAAACTAGGGTTTTAGCCATGAAAGACATTTAATCAAACGCCATGGAGGATAGTCCAAAATGCAAAGCAGTCAAAGCATATTACAAACTGGAGATCAGATCATTGACGAAGTGAGTCAAAATCAAGCTCACCTTAATCAATTCAGCAGCAGATCTGTAATCTATGGAGCATCCACAAATTTAGAAGAAGAAGAAGAAGAAGTGCAGGGGGAAGAAGTACCTGTAAGAGATATCCAACACCAACCCTCTGAAAGAAGAGAACTCATCCGATTTGAACTGCTCGTCCTCCTCCTCTTCCTCGTTTTCGGATCCTTCGTCTTCAACATCTTTATCCTCCCAATTCCTGCGCTCATCGACTCTGGAGCCCCTGCTCGACTTCCTCCCCACAGCCCAAACCCTAGCACCAGCAGGAGACATGAGTACTCCTCTGGGGATCCCTACCGACCTCTCGAGAATCCTCTTCCCCGACCAAAGTGACGCCTTGTCGCCACTCAAGATCATCTTGAGACCCCCCTGGGCTGCGAGCTTCGCCATGGGGAGGCTTGGGTCAGATCAAAATGGAGTCTTTTTTACCTCGTACAGCAATTTGTGACAGGACGATCACAGTAGGCGGGTTGATTTTTGCTTCTTCCTCTCTTCTTCTTGTTCTGCTCCTTGAACAAAATTGTTGCTTTTCTGTTCATCGAAGCTTTGTGAGACGTTGTGTGCGGCAACTGTTGAGGTTCCACAGCCACACGTTGGTTTGGCAAGCAAGGAATATCTTCAGCTCGATCTTGTGATTCCTGATGCTACAATTGTTAGATTCTCGAGATCAAAATGAGATTTTTTTTTTCCTTTTCTTTTTCTCCTCATTTTTATGGCTCGAGAGATCTGAAGCTGTAGAAGAGTAGAACAGTGCTTGATGGTGAATGTGGAACTGGGTAATGTCTAAGCCTTGGGTAGGCCAAGAAGCCGTGGATATGGGCCACTGTTTCGGCCCATTAAATCACACTGCATCGGCCCATCATATCGAACAATTCGAGAATTTAATTTATTCGACGATCGGCCCAATTTATATTTATTAGGCAAAAATTCCGACCTACTTTAATTTTATGGGACCGGCAGGCCCGGTTTAATTTTATTGGGCTCCCAGTTTATTATTATTGGGCCGTGCTTCCGATCTAGTGAGTTATAGGGCCTACATCTGGGCCAGTTAAATTTTATTGGGCGCCTCTTCATTGTCATTTTTATTGGGCCACCGGTCCGGCCCATTTAAATCATATTGAAACCTCCCGTGGGTCTTGTGGCAGACCAATAAACGTGTAATAAAAATACCCAGGTCACTATGGAGGCCCAATAACAAAAACTGGGCCGATATGGCGGCCGAAGATAGCTGAATTGGCCCATTCACTGAACCAATAGAGGCCCAATAAAAATAAACTAGGCCGATATCCGGTCCGAAAAGGTGGATTGGCCCATATGTAGGGCCATAAGTAAAAAGGGCCAAATAATGGGCCAATAGTGTAAACTCTGCCTATCTGACAGCCCAATAAAGGTGAACCGGACTAATATGATAGACCCAACAGAATATACTGGGCCAAGATGACTGCCCAATAAAAGTGAACTGGGCCAATATGGACTAAAAGAAGTGAACTGGGCCAAGGCCTCGGGCCACAGAAAGCAGGCTTGAGCAATTTATGATGGCCTACTAAAACCAAGTAGACGAACAGCAGATGATGCCAATTTAGAAGCCCAACTTGATGGCCTAATAAGGGACACGGTAGCTCAGTAAATTGAAACTAGGCCGTAATTTTGGCCCAATACAACTTATTGGGCTGACACGTCGATAAAAACAGATCGACCTGCTTGCTCAACCCGTACTTTGTTGTAATTATGGGCCCCAATAACATAAACTGGGCCGTAAAATTGTGGCCCAATATTTTGTTGTAATTTTTATTCTTCCCTCCATTTGAAATATATCAATTACATCTATCACTTTAAGGTCGTCTGGTCTTGTTTCTCAGTTTATCAAACTATTTCCGTGTATTTTTTTCAATTCGTGCCGAATAAATTGTCGATTTAAATTTAATTTCAATTTCAACTGTACTAAACTATGTCCAAGTATATTAACAACAAAATGGATTACAGATAATACATGCAACATATAAAAAATATTCCAAAATTCAATCTTAATATAGAAAACACGAACGCCCGCATGATTTAAAAGTTCAATTAAATTACCATATTGAAAAATGTCATCCTCAAGCTAAGCTAAAGCTTTTGCTCCACGAATGATAAGCAAATGGAATGAAAAATTGAAGTGTTGGAATAATTTGGCTTCCATAATTCAAACTAAGTTGGCAGAGATGATTATTTTACAATTGTTTTCTTTCCATAATCAACAACGCACGGGAAAATACATCATACAGAGCTTGATTTTCCTTTCAGATTCTTGTATCATTCAGAATGTTCATACTGCAAGTTCATCCTCAAGGAAATCGTATTCGAAGGTGAAATCTGTTTTAATCCGCTGACACCTGCAAGGCAACGCTCCAGCCATGGTTAGCAAGCAACAACCCAAGAATGAAGCTATATCTATCGCTATCTTGAGGCGAAGTAGAAAAGAATATCATCAAATTGCTGATTCACTAATTGAAACTTCAGTAGGGTTTTGAGAAGGAAACTAATATAATTCCTAGAAGTGTCCACAGTAATCATAGAGTTGAGGTTCCATAATGATATGAGAGATCGCAAACAAGATATCCAAGTAGAGGATGAAAAGCAATGAAGAAACACGACAAACAACTAACTATGCAAACTAATACCTACATCTAAAACCGCAATAATTCCTTGCGCATAATAACTATACAATAATCTTCCTATCCTACAAGAGAAACAATCGTAACACTCTTGGAAATAATATCCTTTGGACCTATAATAGCAATGAAGGCGATAAGAATGAAAGGAAAAGCTGCAAGTATAAAAATTATAACCATAATACAATATCAACTCAGAGAGGAACATAGGGAGCCCGGCATACCATCCATGCTGAGAACCATCATTGGCGATATGAAAATCAAAGTAGACATAGTTTCCTCGCTCAAAGTTATCATTAGTTACTTTTGGCTCCTCATGACGTTGAAACCATGTATTAAATTTCTTGTGAAATCTCCATGACTGCCTCTTCAATTCTCGAGCAGCTAAGTACTGCTGAGGAGTGTTCTACAATATAATATGCAAGATAAGAGCTGCTAAATTGACAATTTTTAACACGATAAAAAATGCCAGTTCAGCCAAGAAACTATTCCATACCTGTTGATAGTAAAATGCAAAAAACAAGGCATCAGTACCCATCGGATCAAGACCCAATCGTTCCCAAAAAGCAGGATTATCAATTATGGGTGATTGAGTTTGAGGATAACTTGCAGGTGTAATTGCAGGATGCCTCTAGAAAAAAATATTAGGTGAAGATGAAAATACCAGATCAATCTTTAAAATAATTATCAACACACAGCAAAAATGATAAAAATATTCCTCACCGGAACATAAGTTTTTGGGCGTTCTGAGTCCCTAGGCTGTGGAAGTTTATAATATGCAGATTCAAGCATCTGCAGATTATACATCTGATCGTGCATTACACCAGAATTTCCCACTAAGCTACTGATGTTGTCGCCAATTGCACCAAGATCTAATGCACTTCTCCTACCAATAACACCAAGGCCAGCTGAGGATTGACTGGGTTGTAATGGCTGGCCTGGTGACATTTCATTATCTCTAGACAACTGACTTCCTTCTGCCGATGAAGCAGGACCTACACCCTGCAGGCCACCAAAAACATATCAAGGAATTAGGTCCTAACTGATCGACTTTTCCTTGTTACTTTTGCTATATCTTGTTACAGCACAGGTTACTAAAGAAACACTCTTACGAAACAGTTCACAAGAATCCTTATTGATGAAACCCACCCACTATCTGAAGGAAACTATATTGAGAAAATATATATTTATGGAAGCTACTGGCCTGTCTGTGGATGTGCATATATAATAATCGGAACATTATTACATGGTGTTTAATCATCGATAAGACTGAAGTAAAAGGTGGAATCCGCCACCTCAACGGCCTCACATGGGCCTCTGACAGATTTTGAAATTTTTTTCCCCAAATTTAACAAAGTTTTTTGTATTTATATTATATTTCATAACCATAGATTTACAAAAAAAAAAAAAAAAAATCTAGTTAACACAATCAGTGGTTCAAGAGAATGATAATCACACATAGAATACAATGGAGGCATAAGATTTACATCACCGATGCTAAATATTTGGGCCTGATACTAGATTGATGAGATTGATGGCTTGAGTCCTTATATATTTTTTATTAGGCCAAGTAATATGCTTCTTTCCTCTTCCGTTCTTACTCTTTTCATAAAACCATTGAAATATTTATAGCAATGGCTCCTCTCCTCTTTCTGTTGTCCTTATATCGTAAATAGTTAAGTTAAAGGAAAAAAACAGCTGCTTGACATGCAATGGCATGGGAAGGAGGGTCCATTCTCTAGCCCATGGCTCAGTGCAACCTTTATCCATCCAACAAAGTGAAAACAAAATAGTTGGATTCGTGTACCGACCGTCTAAGCCATCACAAGAGATAGGCACTTGCTAACAAATTCATTTATTAGGTGAGCTCGTGACTTAGGGACTTACTGTGAATGATGTTTTCAGATCATCATCACCTATGATCTTGTTGAGACTGGGACTTGAGATAGGGTCTGCGATCAGGTCTTCTGCCATATTATGCTGCAGTTGTTGCTGATCTTCTACATTTGCATGTGCAGCATCTGCTTTATAACAAAGAGAAACACATAATAAGAAAGTCCGGGAGTAATAATTTAAGAAAAGCATTACCTCCATCTTTCATTCCACTTGATACTGTAGGGTGTTGGGAGGATTGTGTAAGAATAGTTGGTTGTGGTTGTGTTGAAACTGAACCAACAGAACCAAGAGCTGATCCTTGACCTCCAAGCACTAGGCCAACATGAGGTGAAACAGAAGTGTTTTGAGGACTAAACTGCAGGAATAATGTTATCACCGGTTATTAATGAAGTTATTAAAGGAATGATATTGAAAAAACAGCCCAAAAATCATTCTCCACAATATTGAGTAAATGCTGCTTAGATTTGTGGCAGTTTTATAAGTGAGGAATTTTTTATTTGGTGGCAAAAGAATTTCTAATCAGATGCAGCCCCAGTTATTCTATAAATAAGAAATAATCAACCAGATATTGATGCTTTAAGACATCCAATTATTATGAAAGCTCAAAAATTTCAATGGCCAATCACCTATAAAACCATAATAAGTCAATGGCCCCCACAGGTTGGCTCCAATGGTTCCTGCATGGGAGCTGCCAAAATAAGGTCTAAAGGTTGATTCCCAACAGGCGCAGAATGCCCTGCTGGTTGTTCTATAAGTGAGGAATTTTATATTTGGCGGCAAAAGAATTTCTAATCAGATGCAGCCCCAATTATTCTATAAATAAGAAATAATCAACCAGATATTGATGCTTTAAGACATCCAATTATCATGAAAGCTCAAAAATTTCAATGACCAATCACCTATAAAACCATAATAAGCAGCTCAATGGCCCCCACAAGTTGGCTCAGATGGTTCCTGCATGGGAGCTGCCACAATAAGGTCTAAAAGTCAATTTCCAATGGGTGCGGAATGCCCCACTGGTTGCCTCACCCCCTCATGCAGTGGGCCACTGGATCAGGGCGAAATCCCCCTTGATTTACTTCCATTCCAGATCACTTGGGACAGTACTGGAGGGACCCCTGGGTCAGGGTATCACGTTTCTGCTACAATAATAAGCAGCTCAGTGTCACTTAAGCAAACTACCACTGCATACACATATCACACAGTAAATCATAACATCCATGATGCTGCATCTATTTTCGCTTCAGATTCGAGTCCTCTGACTCCTGCATATTTTGATGAAGATATGACACTAGGACCTCTAATCCAAAAAGGAACACAGGTGAGATTTAACATTGGATTCCATCTTATCAATTTTTTCTTGCAACTTTAATTGTTTTGGAGCACAAATTTAGAGAACAGTAAAGGACTAGGAATGCTAACCAATGGAACAAAGCTTTCGTACATTAAAATAATGCATATTAAGGTTATCATATGTTAAGACTCGTTCATGTCATCATTAAATAGTATGCATGAAGGAACTACTTCTAGTTAGTAAAACATGTAATTCCAATAATTAATCAGGAAATTTCCTACATATGGAATTGAAAGACCTTTTATGAGTAGGGGAGGAAACTATGTAGACACTAAATTAGAAAAAGGACCTGTTGCAAAAGGGAATTCTGTTGTGTAGTAAACTGTTTGTGGTTGGCGCCAGATATATGTGTCACATTGAGAAGGTTGCTGTGGCCTTGTTGCACTTGTTGGAGCCTTTGTAAAAATTTCTCCCGCTGGTCAGGAGCAATCTCAGGTCGTCCTCTAATTTGGCCCTGAACAAAAGAATTCATCAAGTTGGGACCTCTTTATTGGAAGGCAAAAAAATTGCAACCAAGGTATTTAAGCTTGGATGTAAATGAGTTACACATACTGTTGTTACATCAAGTTCAAAAATATTACAACAAAGGACGAACAAGCTTCTCAAACTTGGTCAAGCAACTATCAACCAATCTTATACAACAAACTTTGAAAATGTAGGAAACAACAAAAATGTGATGAAATGAAAAATCAAGGAAAGTGCTCACAAACATTGCGTCACAAACACTATCAAAGGAGTAAACTGTGGCTAGGTCCCAAGTCACGAAGAATAAAATAAGAAATTGATATAGAATTTCAAGCTTGCTAAGACTAACTGGTGAAAAAAAACATATCATATGAATCTACCAAACATGTGATATATCATCGATTCATCAAAACTATCTGCCTGTCTTTTCTAACATAAAAGTATAGGGCTCACTCAAATACAAAAGAGCTAGCTAAGAAAAACCTTTGCAGTTCAGAAAAGCTTCTTTTAGTTGTCAAGAACATCAAATATACCACTCAGAAATTTTCAAATCACTTTCAACAGTCAATTCCTCTAATAACTCTCCATTCAGACACTAAGGTTTTAATTGGGCAAATAGTATTATAAACTGTAATTAACCTAAAAAAAATAAAAGATCAAAACCAAGCGTCTATTTCTAAACAAGATGAATCCAAAGCTAATAGAGAAAAGAATGTATTCATTTCCTAAATGTGAACAAAAAAAGCAACAGGAGTTCAAGATTAATCCAACTAATGCTCTCTAGATAACAGAAACTATTCCATAAGGGTCCTATAAATTTGAACAATATTGATAAAAAAATTAAGCAAATAAAAGCTACTATGATATCAATGCTTAATAGTTTGGTGATCAACCCACTCAATTTGAGATGAGAGAAATATCATAGAGATGATATTCATGAAAACGCGAGCAGGAAATTCTGATTCAAAAACAAGTAGAATTAGACATTTATAGTTGAGCTAAATCCTACACTGGGAATCTGGGACTGTTATGTGGCCTGTTAGAAGTAGAAAGCACTCTGGCAGCAAAAGTAAAGGTTACAAGAGGCTTTCCAAAGTGACAGACTCATTGGGAAAATAAGCACCTTCATATACTGGAATTGGGTACTTTTATCAAAATAAATCAAACAGTAGCGAGAGGATACACAAGTGTCACAAAATCCATACACAATCAACCTAAAGAACTTGTAAACCCAGAATTACAATATCTGAAGCAAAAAACAATAATATGAACAATTGCATTTGAATTCAAGAAGAAATCATTATATGTATGCATATTATGGAAAATCAGCAACCACCAAAGTATAGGATAGGAAGCATCACATGCTAATAATACTCAATGTCAGATCAATCAACTTACAGTTTCATTTGTGTTCTGAAAACCTGCACCTTGAGGTCTCCACTGAACCCCAGGGACTATAGAAGGTGAAAAGACTCTTCCTCCTGAAATAGGTGCCTCTCCAACATTATTAGAATCATTTGAACTAGCTCCATCATTTGTTTTTGGCAACGATTGCAATAGGATTCTGTTATTTATAGGAGAAACCAATGGCTGTGCAAGTCCACTACTTCCAATTCTCTCATCAACATTTAAAGAGTTACGATTCGATATATCAGATAAAGCCGAAACAGAACCCAGAGTAACATTTCCAGATATTGCACTGGCTGAACTGAAAGTCATGTTAGTGCTGATTGATGCAGGATTAGAGATCCCCCTACTTATACCTTTCCCTACACCAATTTCTGGGATGGCTGGCGAAGACTTACGCCCAGGGAATGTCTTATCTTCCTCCTTCGCTGAGTTGGATGCGAGAAGAGGTATAGAAACAACAGCAGAGTTCTCACTTTTTGCACTTGGTGGTCCAGAAAGTATAGCTGTAGCTGTTGGTACAGAAACCAATGGGCGTACAGGAACACTAGCACTCACAGATACAAGAGGAACAACAGATACCCCAGAACTAACAATTGGATGAACTGTTGGTGCCAAAGACCCAGTAGCTCCTCCTTTTGAAGGTGGAGTTTTTGGTGCAACAACATCAGAATTACTTTCCTGAAAAACTGCATCTTCACCTTGGTCTTGAGATGTGTGCAGTGAATCACTCGATGACAAAGCAATCTGTCAAATTAATAAAGAAAAAACATGATACAGAACCTTGAAAGAGAGTTTACAACTTTTAACTTGTTTGGGAGGGGGAGGGGGAGGGCGGGGGGGGGGGGGGGGGGGGGGGGGGGGGGGAAGGGGCGGGGGCGGGGGTTAACTTTTAGAACTATGTTTTTACAATAAATAACATAAAGTAGAGCATCTGTATGTAACATTTCAGACATAACCAATGCATGAGACTTCTTCTCTCCGGTGCTCTTGCAATGCAGATACATACACTCTGAATGTAGGAACATTCATGACAGAAAATCAAAGATACAAAATAAATATCAAGAAATTACACCAAATACACAAAGGATAAAGTGCAGGTGAAACACCATCTCTTAAAAAAAAGTTCTTTTTGATAGTACAACAACAACTTAAACAATGCATGAAACTTAACCATTTGGGTCATCTATATGGATCTTTTCCCTTGATTTACCTAATACAATAAGATTCACATTCATTAGGTTTTTTACATTACTCTATGTTGAACATCAAAGCCTAAAACAAACCTCAGTTCTTTTATGTGGGATTAAGACAGCATTGACTGACTTAATTCTTTTGAAAACAGATGACAGGCAAAAACTATTTTTCCAATAAACATTTTTTGAAAACAGAAGCTCATTGTTGAAATAAATTACCTCACCTCTCTTCTGAGAATGGTTCATTCTCAAAGAAATTTCAGAAAAGTATATAGAAATTGATGAAAATGTACTAAAAAATTTTGAAACAGAAAATGGAAGTGCAAGAAGCATGCACAAAATTTGCATGTTTAATTAACATCCAAATTAGAGCTTAATGCTGCAGGACATTTAAAGTGAAAATGATCAAGTAATATTCAAGTGATCATACTATTCCCCTCAAAAATCAAGATCATATCAAACAAAAGATACATGAGAAATAACAAGTTACCTTAGTAAGACTGGAAGGACCAAGTGAAACAAGATCTTCCAGTGCTTCTACCTTATCAAGTGGTAGAGAGACGTACAATTCATCAACGTCACTAAATTCATCAAAATCCTCCTTCACAAATAATTGAAAATGGACACCATCAAAACCATTTAGAAGAAATAGAAAAGAGCAACCAGTGGCTAAAAAATATATACCTGATTACGTTCAACATAATCTTCAAGAAAGTCTTTTACATCATTAACCTGATCAGGACTTAACTCGTCATTATCCAACAATCTCAAAATCAACTCCAACTTCATTATGTGAGCTTTGTGCCTGGTGATGGATGTCTCCAGATGTGTCTGAAACAAGATCACTGAATCAAATATACTATATTTGCTATGAGTAATTCTGTGTGATAGCATGTTATATTAACTACCAAGCGAGGTGGCCTTGTTTTCCCTTTCTTGACAGAAAGCCCTTCAACTTCAGCTTCGAAATGGTCAATTTGACTCTCCAAATCTCCAACCTAAAAAATAATCCTCACAGTCACATGATAAAGTTGATCAGATTTAAACAAGATAGATGATAACGCCTTCATCCAAAAGATTCATCAAGATTCATGAGGTGGAAAGACATTAAGAAAAGTTACAAAAAATTGGAAAACATGACATAGTGACAGTGTAAAAGAAATGAAGCAACAAAATTGCAGTAGTAAAATGCTCAAGTACCACATTGTTTAGCCAGTCCCTTGTTTCTGATTTCGCCTTCTCTTTCGGATCCTATCCATTGAACAAAGTAATTGCCAGATGAGCCATGTTCCAAATCACTCAAAATGGAGTTGAAGAAATTAAAAAGGCAAGGAAGAGTACAAAAAAGGACCCATTTGAACTACATGAATCTTATCCCATCATTGAGCTCCGTATAGGTAAACTCATTTGCAACACTGAAGTCTCTAGATGACTGCCTAGACTTATGTCTAGCAATAATGCTAGTTGCTAGGGTCTAACAAAGTCATCTCATAGGAAGTGTGATGAGAAATTCAGCATTCTATAGATATGCATGTAAAATATTTCTACAGTTTGATGATCAGCATTATGGGGTCTAAAGAGGTGAAAGTATATAAATTTTGAAAATGCATATCAATTGCCATAGGCTAGCCCTCTTTTTTATATTTAGGTAGTCCACCAAATGGTCTCATGATTGTGGGTTCTCTTGAGAAAAATATGTCATTTCCCTCTGAGAACAATGTGTAGCTGACCTAAATTATTAAAAAAGAACGAATAAGCCCGTCTTGAGAGTATGTGCCAAGCATCTAATAGAACAGACAATTTATTTTGTAACTGAATAAGTGCAGTATTGTACATCAAAGTCAGATATTAGTAAAGAAATTTTGCAAATATCCAACTTACTGTCTTGGGTTGCTGGCCCAAACCTTCCTTGGAAAATGCTTTTGTCTTTGTCTCTTTTTCACAAACCTTAAATCTTTCCATTTCGCGTTCAATGAGCTTGCGGGCGTCCATGAGAGCCTGCTCATAAGAGGCACTAACCTATGTCAAGGTATGTCACAAAATTGATAATCAATTACAGAACCATGACACCCTATGTTTTAAAGAACAAGACCACTCAACTTATACTGCCCACATCATCAAAACAAGGAATCACATGTTAACAAAAAGGATTAAAAAAGATGTAGTTCATACAAGTAAGAAGTGCAATCACAAATATAATCTGCTTACAACACAGTTGTAAATTGTAATAACAATTCAACAGATCTACAAACATAACTGGTGAGTTCAAAATCCAAATTTTAAAAACAGAACTTATGATATTTCACCTATAAGTTTATAATTGATATTTAATCTATGATATTCAATCTCAATAACAGTCTAGTGGGCAAAAAAAAAAAAAAAAAATCCCCCAAGGAGCTACGTGATGATGCATGAAACGACAACAGATTTTTTTTTTCCAAATACTCTTTTCATATATTTTTCAAGACAACTGATTCTTAGGACTTTCCAGTATGCATAAATTCCTTACTAATCAAGCTGCAATACTCTGCCAGTGTACCACAAGGATTTCCAGAGAAGAGAGCAAAAACGAAGGGCCTAATAAGCACAAGGCAGCTGCACTTACTCCGCTAAAAAACTAACCTTTTTATCTTTTATCTCGCTCGACTGAATCCATGTCTTGATTTGATCACGATACCTCTGCAGCTTCTTGATTTCCTTCTTCAAGTCCGCCTCGAACTTCTCCTTCTGGTTCAAATTCTCCGTGTCGTAAACCTACAAAAACATCCCGTTACCAGCAACCAGAAAACGAAAGGAGACAGAAAGCCGCGACCAACAACGAAACCGACATGGCGACTCGGTTACCTTGTTCCAAATGCTATCGAACACGTCGACGCCTTCCTGCACCTTCTTCAGGACTCGATCGATCTCGCCCTGCAGCTTCCTGCTCGCGCCCATAGTGAAATCCGAACTGAAACCAGCGACCCGCGGAGTTCTCGCATTCAAGGAAAATCTAGGGTTTAGCTCCTCTTCCTCGTCGGGGTTTCGGAGGGGGCAAACACCAAGGGAAGATCCAACTTCTCGACTCTGCTAGGGCTAAAGCTCTCTTAATCCAGAGGCGACGCGAGCGGACAAGAGGGAGGAGTATTTAAGCATGTCAATAAGCCGGGCCGGGACAGCCCGGTTTATCCATTCCCTACCGGTTCCGGCCCAAATCCATCAAGCCGCGATCTCATACCCGGCCCATCCAGGGCCCAACCGGGCCCTTCTAATTTATTATATATATAAGACCATCAAAATAATAAAGAAATGATATATTAAACAAATCATTCACACACCCAAAATGTCTCAACAAAACACAACATGTCTCACACTGATTAAGGAACTATAATTAAGTACAATGAAAAATTGCACATTATCACAAAATAAGAAAAGAAAACTTGAGGAAATCGATATTTCTAGGAATTAACACACACACAGGTGAAAAGTCTTGAAAAAAAATTGCAGGTTCGACTTCAAATTCTTGGGCTTTCAGTGTTGTTGTTAGCATTTCGCCTGCACAAAGCAACCATGAATAACAGTGGTAAGGCCTTGAAGAATGGATAGCTTAGCAATTGCTAGAGAAAGCTCAAATGCTCTGCAGAGCAACATGCAAGTAAACAAGAACTGAGTTTAACTTACTATGATGTGGCGAACGAAGTCATGAACCGAGTTTAACTAGTGGTGGGGGAGGCTGAGAAGTTCCAAATGGCGAGTTTGTGTTGCTTTGCGATGATCCCGTTCTTGAGGATTCCTGTATCTGAACGGCAAACTGCAAGTTCCATAGTACATCCTCAACTGAGGGTCTTTTTGTTGGTTCCTCTGACAGGCATCTTAGGCAGATTTCTGCAACAGTTTTCAGCGATTCATCGCAGCATTGTCTTCTAATGAGAGGATCTACAATGCTTCTCCTAGCAGTTCCATCAGCTAATATGCTTTCTTCGAACTACAATTGACAGAAGTCAATTAAAAACTGAAGAACTTACTCTAAAAAGATTTAGCTGTTTATCAGCACAGTATCCATAACACACATATCAGTTCAACTTTTCGATATGAGGATATATCCCATTATATGTAAAGATGTCAGGACTGGTTTGCACCTCTTCCTTCATTATCTCGACTTCACTTGTTAGTGCAATTTGCCTCCCAGACACTACTTCCAGTAAGATAACTCCAAAATCATAGACATCAATCTTATCCAAATGCTTAGGTCTGCAAAGAGAAACAAGTTGCAAAATACTCATAGCACTCGAGAACACACACACTAACATTCGTTCGCTAGCTGTAACGATGACTCATGCAAAGTGTATAAGAATTACAGAACTATATGGACAAGACAGGATAAGTTTAGAACAAATGATCTTGGTATTTTTAGTACCATATACTGAATACTAAACCACCTAAATTACATTTTTCTCAAAGTAATTCAGCCTAACTTTTTAAAGTGCATCAAAACTGAAGTGTTGGAAAATTATGGCTTGAAGGTAGCTTACAAACATGAGAAGCACATTTATGTCATGGAACCTTTTGTTACAGCTGGATGAAGAAGACATAGTATATAGAATGGCAAGGAATCCCAATTAACTCTTTTAGATGATTATATAGCCCTTGTTCATCTTCGGTTGAGTTATCCCATATTTCCAACACTAATGATGCTATATTTTGTTATTCTGATCTGTATATCCTAATAACCAAAGGTATGATACCGGATTGAGTTTCTGCATACCTTTGATTAGGTTCGTTCATTCCACTCGAAGAGCTTCCAGCCAAGCACTGTATTGGATACAAAGGATGCATACAAAATTAGACAAACAGCCAAAGACATTAAAAAGCTGAAGCATTAACTTTACCATGGATTCAGTATTCTCTTTTACCAATGGAAGATTGTAGCTGCTGATTTTTGCAACAAGGTTCTGATCTAAAAGTATATCTGTGATTTTGAGATTATTGGAAAATAAACCAGGCATAATGCCGCCATGTAGAAATTGGATACCCTTTGCCACACCAATGGCAGCTGATATTCTCTGTGCCCATGAAAGCCTCTGACCTTCCTCTATGAAAAAACATAAAGCATATGAATACATTGAGCTGTCTGGAGTCAAGGAGGATAGAGGTAAAGCGTTAAGGGGTTAATCTTCCCACATACCCGATATATTGCTTCTCAGTGTTCCATTCATCATGTATTCAAAAATGAAAAATAATCTGCTAATGCTCGAATCATCAACGTAATACTCAAAACAGTGACCTAGAACGCTGACTAAATAGCGATGTCTAAGCTTGGAGATCAATTCAATTTGACGATTGAAGTTCTGGGAATTGTAGCCTCTTTTAATATTTAAGCATCTTATCACCACCAGGGAACCATCTTGGAGTCTTCCTCTAAACATCTGGGGCATGTAAGTTCTGTCAAACAAGCTCTAAGACAACTTGGGACAGTAAGAAAATCTAAGACCAGAATACGATAATGAACATAAATATTTTGACCAACCGATTGAAAGAGAACTGTGACACCTTCATACTGAGCAAAAGAAACATTGTAATGCAGATATCATGAAATAATACATTTTAATTAGTGAAGAGACAATATGGTATAACATCAACTCATCAAGTATCATGCAGGATGTCATCAGTTGGATTCAGAGGGCGTATGTTATATAAGTAAGCCTGGCTGAACTGAACAGTATGTTTAATGTGTTCGTTGAAACAAGGAGAAGAACATACCTGAACATGAGAATCTTCTCCAATGAAGCTTGATGCTTGAAAGTTATTTGTGGCATACTCCAGCTCCTCCACTGAAAATGATCGATAAGATGGAATTCCAAGTGCCCCTAACTTCATTGTTTGAGATATATACCCTTTGAGATCAAAAAAGCAAAATCACTACTGTGAGCATAAAACTGGTGAAACTAAAGAAGCAATACAAGAGATGCATCAGATATAAGTGTTCCATGGAATAAAGCAAACTATTTGAAAAAATAAAAGAAAATTGACAGTTATGCCATCATTTCTTAGGATGCTGATTTACAAAGAGATAAGAATCGACTAAATTCATGCATTCTGATTACTGCATAACAGTGAAGGAACTATGACCAAAGTAACTGTCTCTAAGTTACCAAATAAACAGTGCAGTCCAGAAGAGAGAGTACTTGCATCAGGCAGCAATTTTGGAGGATGGATGCTTGAAGCATGCTCCAGTATTGCCTGTTGAGATCCCTTCATTGACCTCTTTGCTCGTGCTCTTCTAGTCACCAAAAAGACTGCAAAACCAGCTGACAAAATGCTTCCAGAAAATCCTAGCACCACACCCATCACAATGGCTGCTTTGCCACCTGATCTTCTCTTTTCTTTGTTATGCAATATTCCCACAGCTAAAGCCTGAGTCTGGCAAAACGAGGGCAGATGCTGACTGTAGTCCTTGATCTCCAAGCAATTTGATGAGTACAGAACCATTTTGCTCTTAGAGTCTGAAACCAAGCAAGCTGGCAAATTCCCAGACAGTAGATTTGACGACAAATCCACAAACTGTAGATCATCATTGCATGTAGTGTTCTCAAAGAGCATCCCAGTGAATTTGTTTCCAGATATATTCAGATATCGAATAGAAGGAAGAGACAGCAATGCTGGAGGAAAAGGGCCAACAAATTTATTGAAAGAGATATCCAACTGTTCGAGCAGAAAAAATGAGCTTAAATCAGATGGCAAACCACCACCAAACCCATTCTTCCTTAACAGGACACTTACCACCTTCGTTCCCAAACGTGGAAATTGTGGCCCAAGGTAGTTGTTCTCTAGATTAAGAACTTGAAGGTTTGTTAAACTGCTAAGATCAGGTAAATCTCCAGACAAACTATTCGAGGACAGGACAAGCACCCTAAGTGACTTCAGACCACTAAATGATTCTGGTATAGGGCCAGATAGAGAATTATTCTGCAAGTTCAAAACAACTAAAAGAGAAAGTCCACTCAATGCATCGGGAATTTGGTCACTAAACATGTTATGATTAAGCACAAGAGTTTGAAGGTGTATCAAATTGGAAACTTCATGAGGAATTGTTCCATACAGATAATTCGAGCTCATATTGACAATCTCTAATGAATATAAACGAGAAATCTTTGCAGGTAGGTGACCCCATAGGCCCAGCGATGTCAAAGATAAGACCTTCAAGTTTGAGAGCCGAGCAAGTGTAGTGAAAAAAGAGTCGATTGAGAAACTCCGCGGAAGAGATGGAGAACCCTCGCGGCCGCTTATGTGCAACTGCGTGATGCTTTCTTCATAGCAAACAACTGTTAGATGCGGAAGTGGATCGGCATTACAGAAGTCAGTGGTGACATTCCAGCTACTCAAAACCGATGGATAATTCAGAAGCCTCTGGATTCTAAGCAGGGACCAATCCTGCGAAGATTGCAGCTGGTAAGTGTGTGGTACAAGGACCAAAACCACACACACTGAGAGCAGGCAAGTGACTGATCTCTTAGAAGCCATTGCTTGGACTAAACTATCAGCAGACGCACTATATCTTCCTTCGGCAGCATCAACAAGATCAATGTTTTCTGTGATAAAATTAAAAACTATATGAACAGTAGGTAGAATTTCAGTATTTCTCTTGCAACTTTTCTACTTTGATACAGTAACGGAGCATACCTTCTCTGGGAACTCAGTCAACCTCTATATTAAGAAGAAACCAAAGCCTAATGGATCAAGACTGCAACTTTCTAGTGTCTCCGTACATTGACAATCGAACCCACCAGAAAAGGCTTACGCTCCCCGTTCATCCAACAGTGATCCCAATTCTCCGCCTCAACAACCCGATCCAAATATCAACAAGATCGATGGGAACGGGCCATGGGATCTCGGGACGCCGAGGTGGATTTGAACGCGGGAAGAAGGCGTGCGGCGACAAAACCCCGTCGTATCCTTTTCCCTCCGCGGGGGAGATACTCCCGTCACCGCTCGAAGCGACCTGGCTCCCCTTTGCGCTCCCACCACCGCCATTAAAGCAAAAGTCATCACCTTTATTCCTCTCTCCCCGCTTCTTCCTTGGCTGTCTGCCATATCTCTTTAGGTTTGATGAAGGAAAAGGATATCAAAACGTAGGTTTCGCCATTTCTCTGTGGCAGGTATCCATCTCGTTACTTCCGCGCCATTGTCGATATTAAATGACCAAATTGCCCCGAACAATTGTTAAAATAACATGTCGTGGATTAAAACAAATAATAAGCAATATTTAATAAGGATTATATTAAATACATTTAAATTTTCTTAAGAGCATTTTTGTGAGCTATTTTTGAGAGAGAGGATTAATGCAAAAGGTATTTATAATAAAATAATACATGTATATAAATTTTTGAACATTGTATTTCGTTTTAATTGATATAAAAATATTTATCTATCAAAATATATATACTCTTAAGAGTAACTTAATAATATTGTTGATTTTTTAAGAATAGTGATACACAACATAAAATAAAATGGTAACATGAAATCATAGCATGACATTCACATTGACAGTGGATAACTATATGCTTGGGATCCACTACATATAATTGTGAGTGTCATGCTACCATTTCATGATAAGTATCATTTCTCATTTTTTAAATAGATTTATGAGATTTAACATGTTTGAACTTTGTTTGACTTGATTTAGTCGATCTTTTAATTATATTTTTTTTATTAACAATATATCTTCTATAAAAAGGTAGAGTTTATTCTCAACGTTCTTATATGGTCAATTCTACGACTATAGGTTATATGTGAAGAGATAAATTGAGAAGTTGTAATTTAATCGATCTTTTAACTATCTTTTTTTTATTAACAACATATCTCTGCAAAAAGGTAGTAATCGTTTCAATCTTTGTCCTCTTTTACAACTCTATTTCGTTATAACTAACTCAGCTATGTTTTGGAGACTATTAACACCATATCAATTATTATTTAGATGTTCATTTTGTACCTCAAATATATTATTTTAATTTATAAATATTAATTAATAAAGTAAATTAAAATCAATTAAATATTTTAGTTTCTTAACAGTTGACTTAATAACTTTTCTAATAACGTTGCTTGTGTCGGTCATTTATGATTTTTTATGTACCGTAATTAAGTCACTTTCTATTTAAAATATATATTTAAAAAACAAATAAAGGAAAAATGTAAAATTTTAGATTTTACCTTCTCTATTATGTTAATTAAGCAGAGCACCTATAACGACGAACAAATTGAGAAAATAATAATGGGTGTAAATTATCCATGTTATAAATCTAGAAGTTTCCAAATGAAAAACAAAAATATCTTAAAATAGATTAAAAAATTATTGTTTGCTATTTTTTTAAATTTTATAATCTTAAAATTCAATTTATTTTATTATAAAATTCTTATCAATGAAATATTAATATCTAGTTTTGCATCGGTTATGTCAATCATTTTATGATGATTTATTGGTTTACATAAACTATTAGAAATGCTCTACTGTCGGATCTAGGTGTCCGTCGCCATCGAACCCGACCCGATAAAGAACAAGGTCATGTGATGTCACAGTCGCGTCCAAAGATTTCGACCCGCGGAGTCACTGTGTCACTAAGTGCGCCGGGGTCTACTACTGGCGCCAATTAAAGATTTCGATGGGCATGGGTAAAAAATGTTCGGGACTCTTAAGGACAGGTAGCGGTCCACTTGCGTGACTCACGCAGGCGCCTCAGACCCGACATCGTACCTAGATCCACACAGTGATATGTGGGCCCCAAGGTCCCCCGTGCATTCCCGCGATGTACATGTACACTACGTGTAAATAAAACCACTTCGTCGTCTGCGCACGCACAGGCCTCGTCGCTCGATCCCGTCGAAGGGCTCGTCCTCTTTCTCTCTTTCCGATTCCCGTTCGCCGCCGGCGACTCTCGGCCTCGGATCGGATCCTCCTACGCCATCGGCGCAGCAACCGACCACCCATGACTGTGATGACGCCGCCCCCTCCCGACGTACGGTTCTTTCGACAATTCCTACTGTGCTCATTGGTCGCCCTAGTCATCGATTTTCTCGCTCGAGACGGGGCTGTAAACTTGGTTTTGACTTATTGATCTCGCTTGCTCCACTGCGATTCGTGTCGGTTCTAGGGTTTGGAATGCGCGTCTCTGCCTGCACTCCATCTCGGGTTGAATTGCGATGCCTATCATGAATCTACTTGGGCGTCTTTTCTCAATTGAGGCATAGTTGTTTTGGGTGGATCTGACACTGATTCGCGTGACTCTTTTTTTTTTTTTTTTTGCAGCAGCAGGGGGACGAGGAGATACTGGTCCCGCATCAGGAGTCCGCGGAGGGACCTCAGTCGATGGAAGGTAATTGTTTTGGATTTTCGTTAAGCCTACTGGTTGTGAGGAGTTCCTTCTTCGGTTGTCGAAAATTTACGATGTTGCGTCTAAGTTACTGTTGGTTTTGATTTTGATTTGTAATGCGTTATTCTGCTTCACGTTCCTTTTTTTTTCTTTCATTTTTCCTGCTTAGTTATATCGGCCGACGCAGCAACTGCACCGGAGAGCCAACAGGTGGAGGATCCTCCTTCGTTCAAATATAGGTGGGCAATCGATAATTTCTCCAGGTCGAACACCAAGAAACTCTACTCTGATATTTTCTACGTCGGAGGGTACAAGTGGTAAGCTGATGCGTATAGTGCCTGTTATGTCTTTATTTCCTACGTGCATGATTCGTCTCGCTCAGTTCGGGTGATTTAAGGTCATTGGTGATTTGACTGTTACAGGCGGGTGCTAATTTTCCCCAAGGGAAATAATGTAGACCACTTGTCTCTATACCTTGATGTTGCTGATTCAGCTAACTTGCCATATGGTTGGAGCAGATTCGCGCAGTTCTCAATTGCAGTTGTCAATCAAATTCATGGAAAGTTCACAATAATAAAAGGTATATCATCTCTTATAAATTTACTCCTTTCCTTGATTTCATACGGTTGTATTGTTGCAAAGGGACAGACTCGATATAATCTGATATATGGGAACCAAGTATACAACTCAAAGTTCTGGACATGATGCAGAGAACACATTGTTCTGGCATTAATATACTTATGGAATTTGGTTTTATTTGAAGAATGAGATCCACTCATTTGATTTAACTTTATAATATTGGAATAGTGAAATTAAAGCTTGATAGACATTCAAGTTATGGAATGTGAAGCCCCTGAATTGCCTTTCGAGTAATCATGCATGCATGATCCAGGTTGGTTGGTTAATTATGATTTAGAAAGTGTACAATGTTGCACATTTCTGAATGCACAGTTAGACTACTTATGCCATTGGTTCTCAGATCTCCATCTCTTGCCATTTCTACAACTTGAACATTTTCTAACCACCTTTGTTATAACATCAACTAAACTATCTCCGATCTATGACCAACAGTGACATTTTCTTTATATTGAGGAGCAAGTTAGTTGAGTAGTTCTTCATCCATGAAATACCATTGCAAATGATTTTTCAATGCTGCCTAAATTAGTCATAAAGGCCCCTTCAAGAATGTAATCAGAATAGTGTTGTAGCCTTATCTTTCGGGAAACAGTGTAGACGATTGACACGAGGATAACTCTTTGGGAAAAGACCGATGGAATTGGCTGAGGCAATCATCTTTGGTGCTATCATACCTTCTTTGCAATTTATCCTTCTATTGAGCTCTATGTACAGATAGCTCTATTCATGGTTTTATCACTACTAACAATTGAATCAATTCAGTAATTTCTTATTATATTAAAAGAATTTTTTTGGTCTCCCTTTTCCTACAGCACCTTCCCCTACCATTTCAACTTATTGTTTTCCTACTTATATCATCTACTAGTTGCTTCCGATTAGTAGTATTTTTTGTTTGATCCTCTCTAGTCTCTACTCTCTAGTATTCTCACACAGCCATTTTAGTATTTTTTTTTATCTTTGAATATTATTTTTTTGTACGTTTAAAACATTGAACTAATTACACTTTATTTCAAGTAACCTTTATATTATTTGCTGCATTTTTTTCTCCTTTTTTCATTAAAGTAGGTTGTGTGATCAACATTCCTGTGGCAGTTTCTAGAATGTTCTCTAGTCTCCAGGTCTCTGAGAAAATGTGTGTTAGCATTTTTGCATTAGGATCTAATTGAGATTCTTTTCTTTAGTTGTTATGAATATGTTTTTTCCCCCTGAAGAGTTGATATTTTTCCATTTGTCTTCTTCTAAGACTTTTCTAAATGCAGATGCACAACATCAATTTAACGCACGAGAAAGTGATTGGGGTTTCACTTCATTTATGCCTCTAAGTGAACTCTATGATCCAAATCGAGGATATCTTGTCAATGATACTTGTGTAATTGAAGCTGAAGTCACTGTACGTAAGGTTGTAGATTACTGGAATTATGATTCAAGAAAGGAAACAGGTTATGTTGGCCTTAAGAACCAGGGAGCTACTTGTTACATGAATTCTCTTCTACAGACTCTATATCATATTCCATACTTCAGAAAGGTAATCGACAGTTCATTTTGTTGTATGATCAAATTGTTCTGAGAATGATCTTACAAATCTCATTTCTAGGCTGTTTATCACATGCCGACAACAGAAAATGATATGCCATCTGGAAGCATTCCCTTGGCTCTTCAGAGTCTGTACTATAAACTTCAGTATAGTGATAACAGTGTTGCTACAAAGGAGTTGACAAAATCTTTTGGTTGGGACACGTATGATTCTTTCATGCAACATGATGTCCAAGAACTTAACAGGGTTCTTTGTGAAAAATTAGAAGACAAGATGAAGGTTTGAAAAATTGTACTGAAAGGGTCTTTGTTGGCATTTACCTATTTCATTCATTAAATTGTTATATTCAATGTTGACACAGGGAACTGTGGTTGAGGGTACAATCCAGAATTTGTTTGAAGGACATCACATGAACTATATTGAATGCATTAACGTGGACTACAAATCCACCAGAAAAGAATCATTTTATGGTATGTAAATGCTGTGACTCTGCGCTCATTGGATATGTTTCCTTATAATCAATGCTATCTTGGCTGCATTTTTTATAGATTTACAGTTAGACGTAAAGGGTTGTCGGGATGTTTATGCTTCATTCGATAAGTATGTTGAAGTAGAGCGGCTTGAGGGAGATAATAAATATCAAGCAGAAAACCATGGGTTACAGGTATGTTGAACTACAATTCTGATATTCTGGTAGTTCTTATTTCAATTGGTAAATTAAATTAAGTCTATCAAGTTCCAACTACCTAGATTGTATATGATCATTTATAAATAGATTCTTATTACAACAACTAAGTTCCTGATCCTGATCTTTTATGATTAAGAAAAAAGTGTCATCTAGAACATTCAATTTCGATCTGTGTGATTTTCAATTTGATCTTGATCCATCTTTTAGATTTTTCCCTGTTTATATTGACTAGAGAAATAATTGTTCTTTCATTTTATTATTTCTCTAAAACTTTGAAATTGGAGTCCATTTTGTGAAAAATTCAGAAACAACATCAAAATATCTAGCAACATAAATTATTTTTTTTCTGTATTTAGAATTTTGAGCCACAACACTTGTACAATCTTTTTCGACAATTGAAGTATCTTAATATTCTGTGATGCTATTTTGCACGAGGATTTTCTTTCACCTTTATAATTGTGATTCTTTCAGGATGCTAAGAAAGGTGTTCTATTCATTGACTTCCCGCCAGTTTTGCAACTCCAACTAAAGCGTTTTGAATATGATTTCATGAGAGATACAATGGTGAAGGTCCGTGAAATGCAGATCTAGGCTCCACTGTTTTGCTTTATTTTTGTGAATCAAATATGATCATTCATCATTCTCTTTATTGCAAGCTTCCATCTTTTCGTTTCAAATTATATTTGCTATCAGGAATATTTGTGTTGATTATATCTCAGCATTTAAGATTTTAAAAATCCTTGCTTGAATAAACATAAGGCCAGATTTTGGAGTTGCTTTTTAATGCAAAATGAATACTTTGTTGATTTCATTATTATCTCTGACTAGGGCATAGTTGACAGTTTCGCTTAAGATTTGTTAGAGAATTCACCACCAATGACCTTCCTAGACATTGTTTTATGGATATTAAAATTAGGGGCTATGGTCCCTACTTATCTTAAATTATTTTTTCATTTTTTTATTTTTGTTGTTATATTTTCTCAAAATTGTCTGTTAATACTTAATGAATATGCATTCTCTGTTTAATTTTTTGTGAACCCTGTTCCATTATTTTGATTGTTGCTTGATATATTTTCTGAAATCTCTCAGTTAAGACTTAACATATATGCATTCACTATTCAATCGGCAGTACCTTCTGATGTAAATAAGTATGATATGTTTTTCAAGGGGTTCACTCTATCTCTCCTCCAATATAGTATAAATGGCAGCCCAGTGGACGAAATTACCGCTAATGTTGGATCCTGGGGAAGAGTCTTTTGCATGCAGTGTTACTCTGCATTGCAAGAGATTGTTTCTGCAACTTGAACCCGTGACCATCAGGTCACACGACAACAACCTCCATCAATATATTATGCAAGCTAAATATAGGACAACTATTGTTTTCAATTTCTGTGCAATGTGTAACCTGTTCCCCTTATTTAATATATTCCTTTGGGTTGCATAGGACGGAAATGGACACTATAAGAACATAGAGGCCATTCAGAATATGATTCCATCATCCAACTTGATTTGAACCAAGATAATAATTTGGGCACTTGATTTTACTTGTTTATTTGTATATTATTTCAACGTAGAAGCTTAGCTCGTATATTCTATAATTCTAGACTTGTAACTTACTTTTTGGTGCTAGAACCAAAATAGTAAATAGATGTAAGCCTGGAATCCTTGAAAAGGAGGTGATTTGGTTGCAGTTGCACATATCAATATGGCCGTGCAACAGATTCATATCAACTATCATCTTTGAGTCCATCCTCTTCAGCTTATGTATTATTCTTTGAACCTGAACAACTACACAAATTCATTTTGTCTCTGAATATGGAATAAGTGAACTGATTACACTCATGTGGGAGACCTTGTCACTTTAATTAGGATCATGAAGAAAATTCATTCGGGTTCCACACTTTGTGCTTGGAACATTATACTAAGATGTGTGTATTACCAAATTGTGCAATCTAATATCATTATGAGTTAGGATAGTTTTTTCATAATTTTTTATTTCATATTTATGACCAATTCTTCCTTGGTATGCAGATAAATGATCGCTATGAGTTTCCACTTCAGTTAGACCTTGATAGGGATAATGGTAAATATCTCTCTCCCGATGCAGATAGGAGGATTCACAACCTCTATACTCTTCACAGGTAATATCTCTTTTTAAATTAAGAAAATTAGAAAATGTGGACATTGAGGTAATGGGCGCAAAAATTATTGGCATCACCCATCCTGCAGCATTGAATTTTGATCAAAACTTCAAAAATATCATTAAAAAGTTTTCATATAGAAATAATTATAATAAATTTTCCCTCAATGGCTCTATATCGATTGAAAGCTTTGAATGCTCAACTTATTATCAAGACTATTGTATACTTCTTTATCTTTTCTCCACATAAATAAATAATCATTTAATTAACAATCCATTATGCTGTTCCACAATGTAATTATCGCATATCCATTTCTAAAAATGTGGCATGTGGTAGCATCTGTTGAAGTGTTAACGTCACAAACAAATAACTACTATCAAGCACATATTTATCTTGTCACCATATCAATGAGCAATCACCTAATTAATAATCCATATTTCTGCTCCATGTTGTATTCTCAGATATTCATTGCTAAAGACTTCTCCCTGAAATGGCATGTAGTAGCAACCACTTAAGTGTTAGCTTTACAAACTACAAACTAGTGAACAAGTTGATTATTGACAATGCAAGACAAATGAATCTTTTCTTGTTTTGACAATTAAAGATTCTCATGACGTAGGTTTAGCATAAAGAAACAACTCAGCATGCATTTAAGCGATTAAATTAGACTCTTGAGGGTGTTTATCTAGACAAAAGAGGATCCAACATGATACCTGCTAAATTAAGAACTGAATTTCATTAATATATGTTTGAAGTTCATGATTCTCATAATGAATTGGAACTGTTTCACATCCATGCTATTTCCTGAATGAATTGAAAAAAATCATCAGCTAATTAATTATATTAATCATCTAATGTTACAGTTGAGAAGGATACTGCATTTTAAAATCAATTTTTCTCCTTATTGTTACTTTAATCAATTAAGATTATTATTGTTAGAGATTGACTACAAATTTTGGTATTTTACTCTGCCATAATAAATTATGACTGATGCTAAAGAATTTTTAATGAAGGACGAAACTGAAACTAATAAAAAACACCAATAAAATGGGTCATAGGTAATAACTGAATGCATCTTAGTGAGGTCTTATGATATCAAAGCATAAAGTGTGTTGCTGCAAGCTTCATGCTGTGTTAATCTCAAGTGTTTGGGGTTGTTGCAGAAAGCTTGTAAATAAAACATAGTTTAAGGATTCAATTTAGTTTAAAGATTTTAGCTTGTACTGAGATCATTTGACAGTTATAATATTAGTGGTCAATTTAGTTAAAATATGTGCATATTCCAATAGAACTTCTTGCCTTTTTAGGACAATTGACCACATTGAGCTCTTATATGTACACAACACACTCTTTGCAGTAATTTGTGTAAAATATTATCATGATTACCTTTTCAATTATTTTCTGATCATTTGCTTATTGCATCAGTTGTCTTCAATATTATCTCATATCTAATATGAAATAACTAGAATGCAACTGATTTCAAATGAATTTATCCCTCATTTGTTTTCTTTGGTTTCAGTGTTCTTGTACACAGTGGTGGGGTGCATGGGGGACATTATTATGCTTTCATCCGACCATCTTTATCAGATCAGTGGTATTTATCCTTGTACCTGTATCTTCAAGCACATAAACTTCTATTGTGCTTGTGGCAAAAATATGATTGGGGATCCTTTACATCAGCCATAGATCAACTAACTATATTACACTGAGTATTGATAAATGTCTCAGTTTTAAACAATACCAATTGCTATTTCTTAATGTATACAGAGGCACTATAAGCTTAAAGTGTTTATTAAATCTCTTGCATAGAGCAGTTTAATCCAGTTGAGAATTGAGACACTAATTTATTACAATTTGTTCTGAAGCCCTTCACTGAAGGATGTTGAGTAGCCTTTTAGTTTGGATTTCAAATTTCCCTTTATAAAGGTGCATTATTGATTGTACTAACTATGCTACTATTCAAGCTTTCTGTTTAATTTAGTTATGTGTGAATATATATATGTAGCTGGGACTCCTTGTCTTTTGAAAATATCCTCTACTTGATTGCTCATGTGAACAATGCTTTCATTTCTCCAATTTCTCAAATGACAGATTGTTAAGCAACATCTTCTAATTTTATGTTTCTTTCTTGCCCCCGGGGCATGGTTGAGTTGGTTACTGCGGGGCAGACTTGCTGTAGTGGGCAAGGGTCGAATCTCGTGAAGCCGAGGCAATGCCCTCCCCCGTAGTGGCCAATTGCAGCTTTTCGATTTACCTCCTCACAGATGGTCGTGGGGCTGACCGTGTGGGGCCGCTGGGGTGACGGATTCCACCTTTTGTTGCAATGTTTCTTTCATGGATTTGACTAAATATTTTAAATTTGTTTTCAATATCTATTGGTTTTCCTTGATAACAAGTAGGAAGTGTGACTAAAATGCTTCTGATATGTTTTCTACAGTTCAGTTTCACTGTTTTGTTTCCAGAATGCAATTGTGCTTTGAACACGAACAGGAGTAACATTTTTAGTTCAGTGCTTGACAATGGAGTCTATATGTTCTTACAAACTATGCTAGTTGTCAGTTCTTATATAAACTATATGAAGTTAAGCAGAGTTTCATCACAGGTTTAAGTTTGATGATGAGCGAGTAACAAAGGAAGAGGCCAAAAGGGCACTAGAGGAGCAGTATGGTGGTGAGGAGGAGGTTCGAGGAATAACCACTTTGTGTGATGCTAATGCCTCATGGAACTCTGTATATGCTAATTTTAGCTTCGCCTATTTGTACCTTGCAGTTACCTCAACCAAATCCTGGCTTTAACAATACTCCATTTAAATTTACTAAATACTCAAATGCTTATATGCTTGTGTATATTCGTGAAAGTGACAAGGAGAAAATTGTGTGTAATGTTGATGAGAAAGATATTGCAGAGCACCTCAGAGTAAGTTCATGAGATTCAGTTGCTATATGGTGTAGAGTATCTTTGAGATATTCACAATTTGATGCCTGCAGATTAGATTAAAGAAAGAACAAGAAGAGAAAGAGCACAAGAAGAAAGAGAAAGCTGATGCTCACCTTTATACGATCATAAAGGTTCACTGTACGATTAAATTGTAATGAGATAATTCTTATTAATTATCCTGCACTTCAATGATTTTTCCCTTAATCCATGTAGGTAGCTCGAAATGAGGATTTGGTGGAACAAATTGGCAGAGAAATATTTTTTGATCTTGTGAACCATGACAAAGTTCGGAGTTTCCGTATCCAAAAACAACTGCCATTCAACCATTTTAAGGTAGATCATTATTGGTGATTAAACTAGTTGGACAAATGGAAGTGACTAATAGGATTTCGTAAGATGTTGGTGGATATATAAATTACCTCAAAAATCATGATTGCTAGTGTAAGACATTTATATGAAATTATAGCCCTGTTTGGAAGAACTTGAAAAACATGTGGGAATGTAAAATGCAAAATGCAAACTGCAGTATTGATTCTACTATATAATAAGCGAAAGAGAAGCAAATCTGAGTTCTGTATCTGCAATATTCAGTGTATCTGAAACTTGGAATTTGCGCTCCAAGGCTTGTGGAATTTTCACTTTCTTGTATGATCAAGTCCATGCTAGTTTACTTAGAATATGGAGTTCTTTCTGAAATGAAATGCCCTTTCCATGAGTATGTTTTAGCATGAAGTTCTGTGCTACTTTAGAGAAGCACCTTATGTCATTCAGAGATTTATCATTCATTATGCTACAACTTTTTGCTTCATGGCCCTCTTTAAAAAATCTCCTATGTGGAAATCACTACATGAATAATTTCATTGGCAGGAGGAGGTAGCCAAAGAATTTGGTATTCCAGTGCAGTTTCTGCGATTTTGGCTGTGGGCCAAGCGGCAAAATCATACATATCGGCCCAATCGACCTTTGACCCCCCAAGAGGAAGCACAGTCTGTCAGTATAGTACTCACTTCTCTACCTGCTGTTTCTTTCAAAAGGCATTTGGCAAAACATGAGATTTTTGAAAATGAACTGTTTTTCACTGCTACTCTAGTATTTGTCTTTGTCAATCCAGATTTTTTCTATATGTAAGGTTATTTTTCACACTAATTCAACTTTGAGAACATGAAATAATTCACCACTTTGTTTGTATTTGAGCTGAATCAGACAGTGAGGTCTTGTACTAGATGTCAAGCGTAGTGCTTGCTGATTCATGATTGGTCCTTTCTTAAATTTAAAATTTAACTATTTCTTAAACATTTAGAAAATAATGGAGTTAGTACAGTAATTTGAGATAGGCAAATGATTTCCTGTAGTTGTGTGGCCTCACCCAGACCTGAAGTGTGGGCAAAACATGAATGATTTTTTTTTCTGGATTAATTATGCTCATCTAGTCTTGTTTGAAATAAATGATTTAATTTTTGTCTGTGCAACTCTTCATCAAGATATAAACCCAATAGATAAAACAACTATAGGCTTCAAATAAGAAAACATGCAGTACTGTTACAATGTAACTTATCTGCATGCTTATTGCATCAACTGGTTCCACAAATGTTTTTTGTATCTCTCTGTATCATTTGCAAACTTACTGTATGCAGTACGTGAATGTAATCTAGTCATGGTAGTTTTGTGGTTTAAGTTTCCTCATTGCATGGAAATTAGTTTGCCAATTAAATTTCTTCATTCTTTTGTTTTGTTCACTGGTCTGTAACGGCCCAGGCAGATGCAAATTGATCCAATCACTAGTCAATATACTTAAGCCTATTGTAATTCACTCATCTAAGCCCATAAATTATCCACAATTCTCCATGTGAGACTAAAATAGGGTATCAAAATACTGAAACAAAACCACTTAATGAGAGTTCTAATTCTTTAAACTTGATACGTCCAACACTTGGTGCATTATGCTTAAGCCTAAGTCAATAGTCATCATTCATCTACACAAGTAAATTATCTTCATTGCTCACAACTCTTAAGGCGGGACATAATCAACATGCCATAATTTTCCCCATTTTAAGGCTTTGATGCTTCTGCCAAATTCTAAAGTTCAAGTAATTCATGATAAAAAATCATTTGTACTTGACTATATGTTAAGTCTCATGGTTTCCCACAATCACATGGATAGATATGCTCTAATACCAATATCAACTATATATCTCCATTCAGATGAAAGAATTAAGTCATCAACTTGTTGGGCACAACAGCTGTTTCTTAAGCTCATTTGAAAATAGTTGCTTATCTTATGTATGTGCACGTATGTAGGTTGGACAGCTTAAGGAGGTTTCAAATAAGGCACACAATGCTGAGCTGAAGCTATTCTTGGAAGTTGAGCTTGGGCTGGTAAATCCATATTTCACATCTTTTGATATCCATATCTTTTCAGGGTTCTCTTATATTTTGCTTTAATGATTCAGTCTATATAAAGGTGAAATATTTTGCATTAAAAATCTCCAAGTCCTCATTTCATTTTCTAGTTGAATTTTTCAATTGACAATTGGCAACCTAGGATCTTCGCCCTCTTCCTCTACCATCAAAAACCAAGGAGGACATACTACTTTTCTTCAAGTTCTATGACCCTGATAAAGAAGATCTAAGGTATGCTATATTCTCTTCTCTGTTATTTTGATTATGATTTTGTCTGATTTCATTATGAAAGGAGTCTATTTTCCCACAAATTCACTCCGTTATGAGATTTGAGGATATTTACTGTTTGCATGGGTAGTTTAGACTTTCCTATCAAAGAGGTTATTTTAACAATTGAAATCCTTTCAAGTAGAAATAATATTAATTATGCCGGTAAGGCTTGTTTTTATTTTATTTTTTGTTTTTTGTGATTATAGATTTGCAGGAAGGCTGTTCGTGAAGGCTCTTGGAAAGCCAACCGAAATACTCTCAAAACTGACTGAGATGTCTGGATTTCCCCCAAATGAAGAAATCGAACTTTATGAGGTTTGTTTTTCATTCACGGCAGTCATTTCCATTATTTGTTTGTCTCATCAACTGGGATCCTTTATCATTAGGAATATAAAGGGAATGAATGGGGAGCAGATATTTACCTTACCATAAAACTTGGTGAGGCATAAGCTGAAATCACTGAATTCCTGGAAGTCCTATTGATGTGCTAAACTTGTAGCATAATCAAAGTATGCCATGCATTATCAATTTAACCTTTTCTTTTGTTTAATTAACAAATTATTAAGTTGGATATGTATGATTCACACTACAAATTCTAATATGTTCTATATAATCCAAGCTCATCTGATTCCTCTGGTCAGAGATAGCTGTTTTTAAAACTCTCCTTTATTCATCATCTTATTTATATCAGTTAGATGGATAGTTAGTAACATATTTCTTGGTAATTTAGTCACATACCTCTTATTCAAGATAGGGAGCTAATCTCCCTGCTAAAACATATAGGAGATAAAGTTTGAACCAAATGTTATGTGCGAACACATCGACATGCGGCTTTCTTTTAAATCAAGCCAGGTATGTATATATGATGTACATATTTTTTAGCATTTTTTCTTTGATTCCACTTGTGGGCTTTTATGGATCTTTGAATGTAGCTTGAAGATGGAGATATCATTTGCTATCAAAAAGCTATATCAATAACAGATAGCGACCAGTTTCGTTATCCTGACATTCCTTCTTTTCTGGAGTATGTTCGTAATCGCCAGGTCTGCCTTCCTTCTCTTTATTGAATGATTTTCCTAGTGACTTTCTGCATAATGATACCATTGGAGGGTTTTCTATCCGTTTCCCAGGAAATCAATCCCTAAAACCATGAGAAGGAAACATATTCATGAGTAATGCCCAGTTCCTTAAAAGTTCAGCCAATGCTGTCTTGAAGGGGAAAATGTTTTCTATGTTTAGAAGTTGAATGCAAATTTATACTCTTTTGTTTTACTACATGGGTTGCCACAAATGCAAAACTAAAATAATAGTTGAGACAATACTAATCATCTTTCCTTTATATATTTAAACTCAAATAAGCCTCCTATCTCCATGGATATGACTTATGTACAAAATACTCCATTTTCCAAGAGATCTTATTTACTTGGAGTGGAAGGAGGGAAGAGATGGATTTTCCTCCATAATTGTTCCATCCAAAAATTGGAAGAATGACTACTGTTCAGTTGGAATTTGTGACTATTGGTCAAATCTGTGATGTGCTTGCGTTATCTTTTAAATTCCTGATTATTTTCTGTCCTACCCTCGTGCTTCTTATTCTTGTACTCAGGTGTTGCATAATGTGATGTTATAGGTTGTTCATTTTCGATCCTTGGAGAGGCCAAAGGAGAATGATTTTTCCTTGGAGTTGTAAGTATTTGAAAATAGTGTCCACATGTATAATTATGTTTGGCTAAGTAATCTTGTCTAACCCTTCACTCTCATATAATATCTGTTCAGATCTAAACATTTTTCATATGATGATGTGGTTGAAAGAGTTGCACCGCTACTTGGTGTCGATGATCCATCAAAAATTCGTCTCACACCTCATAATTGTTATTCTCAGCAGCCTAAACCACAACCAATCAAGTTCCGGGGTGTGGACCACCTTTCAGACATGCTGGTTCACTATAATCAGGTTGTATAGATTATTCCAGTAAATTTGTCCCCATGAAGTAATTATTTTTAGTAAAAAAAATTTGCAATAAATTCATGCTGTTTTAATTGCTGCAGACTTCAGATATATTGTATTATGAAATATTGGATATTCCTCTGTCCGAATTGCAAGGTTTAAAAACTCTAAAAGTGGCATTCCACCATGCCACAAAGGAGGAGGTTGCCTTTGACCTTCACTTCTTCTATAGTTATAACCTTCTTTTATGAAGTTTTCTTGAAACCTAGATTCATTCAATTTCAGGTGGCAATTCACAGCATCAGGCTTCCCAAGAATAGTACTGTATCTGATGTAATCAACAACCTAAAATCTAAGGTAACTTCACGCCTGTTATGAAAATATTTAGTTTGAATTGGAAGAGAGACAATACTTAATGTTGCATTAACTTTATTGTTTTACTGTTTGTTCCTTTATCAACGGCTCACCATTTCTATCATTTCCTTTTCGTTGCTTAGGTTGAACTCTCTCGTTCTGATGCTGAACTTAGGTTGCTTGAAGTATTCTATCACAAGATCTACAAGGTACCTATGGTTTGGTGCTGCTAAGAACTTAGAAAGCCTCTCTGTCCAGAATCTGTTCAGAGGATTTTTGGCATTAATATTTATGTTATATCCATGCAGATCTTTCCTCATGGTGAGAAGATTGAGAATATTAATGATCAATATTGGACATTACGTGCTGAGGAGGTTAGTTGCATATCTGTTAGGGTGATGTGAGACTTTTTTTCTTGACATGGACTATTATGGTGTCATCTTTTCTGCTAAGACTGGCTTTTTAAATACATACTCGGGTAATTTTCTCATGTATATTAGTGAGTAATGATATCTTATTTCTAGTGGATAATTCTTTGTGCAGATTCCAGAAGAAGAGAAAAACCTTGGACCTCATGATCGATCGATTCATGTTTACCACTTTACTAGAGATCCTAATCAAATGGTAAAATTAATATGTTTGAGTTATCATTTTCTACTTTTTCACAATACTGGAATAGATATAATTTTCTTTCGCATTAATTAATATCTAGTTCACTTTACCCTTTGCCTACATCATTAGCTTTTTTGCTCAAATTTCAAACTTTTCCTGATTTATGTGCATAGACAATGTAATTTTCAATGTTTTCTTTAGTTTACCTTCTTTTTTCAAGAACATTAACGAGCTAAGCTCATTAATCTTCAAGCTTGTTTATTTAATTTATTTTCTATTATTAAACAAATATGAACAAGCTCTTATGGTACAAGTAATGAACTGTTCATGAACATTCTATTTATTTATGGCTTTAGTTAGTGGTCAAAATGGAGTTTTTTTTTAAGTCTTCTTATTATCTTTTGCCTCTTAGGCTACAAGAAAATCTTTATGAGATTATGAAACAACCAAGCATACTTGATAATTAAAATATCAGAAGATAACTAAAATTGATTTGTGATGGTAAAAAGAGAATAATATCCAGGAGTAATTTGGTGCAGTTATAATATTTGTTAAAAGGGAGTCTTGGTGTAACGGTAAAGTTGTTGTCGTGTGACCTTATGGTCACGGGTTCGAATCGTGGAAAGAACCTCTTGCAATAAAAGATAAGGCTACATACAATAAATCTAATGTGATTCAATCCTTCTTTGGGATTGAATCACATTGGATTGCCTTTTATAATATTTGATAAAGTGAGAGCAAAGATAGTTAATAAATTTTGTAGCTAATATTCAACCTGAATTAAAATCCATTGATCAATTTTCTATTTTGATTTCGTATGCTAATATTCTATATTTCTTTGCAGCAAGTTCAGAATTTTGGAGATCCATTTTTCTTAGTTATTAGAGAAGATGAGACATTAGCAGATATCAAGATACGCATTCAGAAGAAATTGCAAATTCCAGATGAAGAATTCGTAAAGGTACTCTTCCTATTTCTATGATTCGTTGTTCATTATGTTCTGTTGTCCATCATTTCACATCACGATCCCATCTATTCCTCCATTAAGTTCTAGGAAGGTTTTATCAATTGTATTTTTCATATTAATTAAAATTGTTTTTTATTACACTGTTTAATAGTTTTTACCAACCTTTCCACCTTATATTTTTGTCATTCCACGTGTACTTTAGAATTTATTATGTATTTTGTAATGAACAATTAGCTATTTAAACATCATGGCTTCTAGTCTTACCTGCAAGCGTTAACTTTTCAGCATTTAAATTCTCTGGGGAAAAAGTGAGCAAGACATCCTGTTGTTCTGGTTTTGGAGAAGGGGGGTAATACCAAGGTTTAAAATATCGAGCCGTGTCGAGGTTTCAGTCCCGGACCAGAATGACACAGTTTTGGTACTGTATCGTGTCATGCCGATATAGTTTTGGTATTTTTAAAATATAAAATATATTAATTAAAAATAAAATATTTTTTAAAAATAATAGGATAATTTTAAGAGATTTTAATTAAGTCTATTTAAATTACTCCAACTATAGCTAGAGTTGGTTATTAAAATCTAAGTTAAAAAAAAATCTACGTGATCGCGACCAGTGTGTGCATGGGTTGTGCGGCCGGAGCATGCGCGGCCCACGCGACGCCGATTTGGAGGCGTCGCTGGACGCGAGCGACGCCTCCATCCCGGCCAGAACGTTGTGCTAGTGTCGGTCCGCTAGCGGAACGAAAATTTTCATCGGTATCGAACGAAACGGCTCGAGATTTCAAACCTTAAGTAATAATACATCAAAAAAAATTTCATTTTCACTATTGTCCCATCTGGGAATAATTACGTGAACAAAATGTCTTCTCATTGTTAGCGCTTGCACAAGATATTCCGTGGCATTCATATATACATGCTTTGATGCTACTATGCTGTTCAACTAAATTGCATTTCTAGCCCCTGTCAGTTTCCTATCCAGCTTATCATTGAATCTAATATGATTGTTTTGTTCAATCAGTGGAAGTTTGCTTTTGTATCACTTGGACGCCCGGAATACCTCCACGATACAGATGTAGTGTCCAGTAGATTTCAGGTATGTTGGTTTGGGTGTTTCTTCTTCCATTGTCACTCCTGATTACACAAGTAAATTTTGATGCAGAGGAGAGATATTTATGGAGCCTGGGAACAGTACCTTGGCTTAGAACATTCTGACACCTCACCAAAAAGAGCTCACACAGCTAATCAGGTATAGATTAGCTTTTTTCATTTGAACGCACTGTCAATCTTCAGTTTTTTCCCCTCAATTTGCCAGCGTCAAAAGTCTTAGGTTCGATGGTATTTTTTGAATCCACACTTTTTTGTTCAAATTGCTGTTAATACTTCAGTTTTTTTTCACTGGCTTTGGTGCGCTATGCTTCATTTGCTTTTTGTGTGGCATGCTTTGTTTGTCATCAAATCCACTTTTCCATATTGACACGTTTTCAACCTACCCTTTATTTTTCTTTCTCAATTTGCTAACTTCGATTGTGTAGCTTTCACTTGTCACTTTTCTGTTCCAATGCGTCGTCAACCCATCAATTTCCCCCCTCTATTTGCGAATGCCAGTTATGCACATTTCACTGCCTTTTATGATTCCTTTGTTAGCCAATCCACACTTTTCCATTCGCATGCCCTGTCGACCCTTTGCCGGTGTCAGCTATACAGATTTCACTGACGTTTGTGCGGTATGCTTTATTTGTTATCAAACCCACGCTTTCCATTTTTTTCACTGATTTGCTGGCATCAATATTGTGCAGTATATATTTTCTTTTGTTATCGAATCCGACATGTTTTCCTGCAGAATCGACACGCTGCCGAGAAGCCTGTGAAAATTTACACATGAGAAGTGGCTGAATCTCTCCCACGGCATCCTATGCTGTCACCGCACCATGACATGATAGAGAAAGATGTGTACATTCTAAAAACAAAAGCAGGCAAAGTGAGGTGAAAATACGGGAGATTTAATCATCGAAACTTTTGTGTATCGTGTGCCAGTGTCAGTTGGGAGGTCTGACGAGAGCATCCTCACTTGATCACTAGTTCCTGTAAGATCTGGCCTTCTTTTTGTAACCTTTCTTGGTGTCTCTCTTTTCGGTTTGCTCATCTTTGCTGCAGTGGAGTTCCATGATATTTTGGATTAGAGGGGGTATGAATAGGGTTTTGGTTTTGTGTCTGTTGTTTTTTCCCCTCGTCTTTACCCCCATCATATTCATTAGACTCTCATAATCCTTGTTTCTGTTGTAAAATGGCTGTTAATATTCATTCAACTTCTTGGAAGAAAATAGAAACAATTTTAATGGCGATAAGTAGCACAATGTTGGATATAATGTATAACTAAATATGCTAACATTTTATACGAATTGATTTTAGTAAATAAATTAAAATTTTATTAATAATTGTTCATAGGTAATATAATTAATTTTACAAAATAAATTATTCATTGAATTTTATATTAATTCTTAGTTATATATTGACATAACTCGTTTAGTTACAGCTCCTTTGCGTTAATTGAGTTTCCGAGTTTGGCATGCGATGACAACTGAAAATTAAACCTGTTGAACATTCCCAGACGTTCTTCGAATCGACTTGTAATTTAACAATATCATTTGCGTTGCTATTATTAAGCCAGCCAATATTATTTCAGCTCATTAAAGTCATTAGTTTCACATTTTATGTAAATTTTCTTTCATCAGAGGCATCAATCATTGCCTTACCATAGGAACGAGCAAAAACAGACCTAAATTAAAATTTGAGGTTTCTTTTTTCAGATTTCAAATTTTAGATATGCTCAAATTTGAATTAATAAGACTTGTACAATATTGAATATTATTTAGTTCTTTCACGTATGGCCTCGTAGAAAGTCCAATGTTTCACGTTGAAAGACCAACAATACACTTTTACCTTGAAAAAGGAACAGTTGCTTCATATATCAAAGTAGAGAAATCTCATTCCTTGCTCAAGACTTTTGGCACTTTTATATATGGATCATCGTAGCTAGGCGCCACTCTAATAATTGCCTCCCTATGTTCATCGCATTAAAGAGAGAAATAAAAATAAATAAATAAATAAGAAACTAAAGCAAACCAGATAATCAAAGCCAAAACTTAAATGATGTGATCTGAAAAGTATGATCACTAACAGCGAATCAGATAATCCATACCGATTCTCAAACGTTTCTGGCGTATCGTCTCGTTTATACATACTAACTTCAGCATCTGAAAAGTCAGAAACAATCAAAAAGATAAAAGAAAGAAATAAAAACAATAAAAATTGTAGATGATAAAACATAAGAGAATTAATATCTTTTCAATCTGTTATTTTAAATGAACGGTCTCAAACAAGAGAGATCATTGTTAAGGATGAAGCTAATCTCAATACTAAAGAAATTATTGAAAGGAAGGAGTCAGCTACTCATTTTGGCATCTACCTTCACGGCAACAAATAAATAGCAATCCGGTGCACAAATTCCTGCCAATACAAGATCCCAGAGAAGAATCTATTGTAGACATCCTTACCCTTCTTTACAAGAGATTATTTCTAAGACTCGAACCCATGACTTCTAGATACACGACAACAACTTTATCGTTGCGCCAAGGCTTCCTTCTTCACGGCCACAAATACCTTTGTGAAAAATTATCTTTTCAAATAAAAATTATTTGGCTCTGGAGTGTGTCAAATGTTCAAATTCAAATAATAACACCACTTAGAGGCTGGAGGTTTATCCTTGTCAGAACAGGCAATAGTGACTCATCCGATATGGTCTAGTGACACACTGTGGTTAAGATAAATAAAAATAAAAAATTGATGCTCCATTAAATCTTTGGATCTTAAGAGTTAAGAATCATAAGACTCCCATGATAAATTAGATGTTAACCCAATGCATCATTGTGGTGATTAGTAGCATGAACAAAATTCAATGGCACTCGCATATAACCAACAAGGAAAAGACATGTTTGGTCAATTTGATCAATGGCTAGAGTTTGTTATGGGCACAAGCTGAATCAACCTTGACTCTCACTTTGTATCACTCACTGAGTCACCCTGAGGTGTATAAAACGGCCAAGGGCAAATTTGACCTAGAAGGCTTTGTGAGATTTTCCTTGGAACAATGAATATCAAATGATCACATGAGCAGTGTTTCTTGTATCTTACAGACATATTAGATGCAACAGAACTTGGACTTTTCCAGAACTTGTAACAGAAGAATAAGAGGCGCATGAATTTGAGAATGCTTTAATATACTTTAATTAGCAAGGTAGGGTTACTGAGTGATAAATTAAACATAAAAGAACTATGATAACTAAGATTCAAACTGGAACATCATAATAGAGAGATATCTACCAGCTCGAACTGAAGGTTCAACACTCTCCAAATCTACAGCCTGAAGTTGTCCAACCCTGTTAAGAGATCATTTGACAAATGCACCAATTATATTGGCAAGAATTCGTCATTGAAGAGTAGTTTACTGAATAGTTACTGGAAGTAGCTGTAACTCTGATGAACAAATGAAAATGCATATATCCAATTATACATGAGAGCAAGAAAACAAGTCAAACTACTTGGTTACTTGACAGGGTTTGCCCACTCAACAATTATAGGCTAAATGGAAGCACTCACTTACCAAGCTGGTAAATGCCAAGAAAGCTATTTCTAGGGTTCTAGGTTAAAACTCGGCTTGTCGAAACAAATGGGGCTTGCTTGACATCTATTATCCCAGTTCTTTCAAACCAGAACCTAAGTAACCAGTTCATCAAGTTCAACTGAGAAGTGGATGGAAATCTGGTGCAGTTTACTAAGTTCAGTGGCTGAGAGGGTGCAGTCCTAACAGTGATCACAGTTTCAAATGCTAGTTTGCCGCCTTTTACCTACACACACACACGCATCATATTTATCAACACTGTCAATCAGGATTGAAAAGGAGTTTATCATAATTTTCAATATTTTTACAAAATTTATAATAATATTTAATATATAAAAATATAATTGATAGTCAACCAATCCGACCAATTCAACCACACCATCAATCACCTAGCATTACTGGTTCGAAAAGATCACAAATGCTTAATATCATCAAAAGCATGAAAAGCAAGCAAGCACATTTCAAGCAGAAGCCAAGGGTGATTGATCGTACCAGTCGATTACTTGCCTAATTTTGGGGCCAAAGTCTTCCACCTTCCACAAATGAGGGTTTAATTTCCCATCCCGTGAAAGAGTAAAAGCACTCGAAATCAAATAAGAAGCGGGAAGGGTGGAACCTCTCCCGGAGCAAGCGAGATCCGAGCGGAGTCAGCGAGGCGGGATACGTCCGGAGGTTCGAAGGTGGCACAGCGCACGAGGGACGACGAAAACAAGCGCATCCTCCTGGGACAACCAGATCGCGCCACCAGCACGGTGGAGAGGCGGCGGAGAAGAGCGGTGTTGCTCATCGCCATCGACATCGCCTTAGCCCCCTCCCTTTCCGTGAACCTCATCTCGTCCCCAAGTCCAAGTGTATATATTGGGCTGAATTTGGGCCGAGCAGAATTATTTTTGGGCCGTTCTGTAACGGCCCAACATGAGCCGAATTTTTTTTCTTTAAATATTCTCCTATTAATTTGTTCCTATATTATAATCAATCATTATAAATAATTAAATATAATTGATTAAATCATTTATCTAACATTTTAATCTACAATAAATGCGTAGCAACTATGTCTCCAATTAAATTTATTGACATATTAGTTTTTCTCTACAATCAATTACAATTAAAGCTATAACAATCAAGTAATATTATTAAGCTGTTTCCATATTATAGTCAATTACTACAAAAGATTAATATAATTGATAAGATGTACTTTTTTTAGTCTACATTAAAAGGAACATATCAATTATAACTAAATCAATTCTTCCTAGTAGTAAAGAAAATAAATATATCCTTTTAAAAAATCATAGTAATTAGTAGCTAATTATTTTAGAATCAATAAATAATTGGTAACTGGATTTAAATTAATCTACAAATATTTAAAAATATTTGTTGAATTATTTCAGCCAACTAATAATAATAATGAAATGAGAAAGATTAAGCAAAAATTAATATTCATTAATAATATAAAATGAAATTGTAGCCGTTAAACTACGGCGTTGCTTCAGGTGGAGTTCTCCTTTAAAAGCTGTATCGATCTTTAATGGCGGAAAGAAGAGTGATTGCATCGCCATGGATCCCTACAAGCTTTTGAGGATCTCCCGTAACGCCGACGGCTCGCTCACCAGAGGCGCCATTTTCCCCCTTTCTCCGCCCTCCTCCTCCGACGCCGTCCTCTGCCGCGACCTCCTGCTCGACTCCGCCCGCGGCACCGGTATCCGCCTCTTCCTCCCCTCACCCTCGCCGCCTCCCTCCGGATGCAAGCTCCCGGTCATCGTCTACTTCCACGGCGGCGGATTCATCATCTTCCGCGCTGCCTCCCTCCCCTTCCACGACTTCTGCTCCCGCCTCGCGGTCGCCCTCCCCGCCGTCGTCCTCTCCGTCGACTACCGCCTCGCGCCGGAGCATCGCCTGCCCGCCGCCTTCGATGACGCCCTCGACGCCCTCCTCTGGCTCCGCGCCCACGCCACGGGCGCCTCCGTGGAGGGAAACCTCCCCTTCCCGCTCACAGAATGCGCGGACTTCTCCCGCTGCTTCCTCTGTGGCGACAGCGCGGGCGCGACCATCGCCTTCCACGCCGCCCTCCGCGCGGGGGCGCTCCAGGACTCTTTGGCCCCGCTGAGCATCGCCGGGCTGGTGCTGGACCAGCCTTACTTCGGAGGAATCGAGCGGACTGAGTCCGAGGAGAAGCTGAAGAACGGCAAGGTCCTATCTTTGCCCGAGAACGACTTAATGTGGGAGCTGGCGTTGCCGGAGGGCGCCGACAGGGACCACGAGTACTCCAACCCGTTTAAGAACGAAGAGAAGCTATTCGCCGGACTGCGTGATTTCCCGCGGTGCTTGGTCCGAGGACACACCGGAGATCCACTGCTCGACCGGCAAAAGGAGTTCGCGAGGATGTTGCAGAGGAGAGGAGTGAGCGTGGTGACGAGCTTGGAGTCCGACGGCTGTCACGGCGTCGAGCTGATCGATCCCATCAAGGAAGCGGAGGCGCTGGCGGATGCAAAAAGGTTCATCTGCGGCGACGATGGAGATGAAGCACCTCCTCCTTCTGCTCCGATCGGATCGCAGACGCTGTGATTAATACAACATCACCATCTTCTCTCTGGATCTCGAAGTTTTTAAGATTTTTTTGTTTCTTTTCACTTTTCAGATAAACTTTCGTTTACGTCTGCAAGATTGGAGATTTCAAAATAAATATTTGAGAACAGAGCATGTTCAAAATAAAATTTAAGTATACGTAAATCCAAACTATTTGTGCACTGATAGTCATTCATACATACAACAAAATACAATTTCAGCTCCTAAAACTCTCGATAGTAGTTACAAACAAAGAAACAAAAAGAATTATAAGAACCTTAGCAAAATTTCCTTGTCAACCATTCTTCCATGCATCTCTAAAACCAATACTGAAATTAGCTTGCATCCCTTTCTTGTCGAGTCCATTGTTCCCTTTATGCATCATGGCTACAAATTCATTGTAATCTATTCGTCCATCCTGCAAAAATGAAAGATATAGAAAGGTGAGAAACTTATCTTTCTGATAGATAGTTTTGTAGTTAAGGGTTACATTATCTTGATCAACTTCTTTAATCATGTCCTCTAGCTTGACATCGGCGATACCGAACTCTTCACAAGCCTGTTGCAGTTCATCTTGAGTTATATAACCACTCCCATCTTTGTCGAAGTAGGAGAAGGCCTTGAACAAATGGTCCTCCCTCTCTATCTTGTTTAGGTGCAAAGTTGCAGCAACAAACTCGCGGTAATCAATAGTCCCACTGTTATCAACATCTGCCTAAATTTTCCAAATTTGAAGAAACAGGTGGATTAGTTTTTGAGAGATCATTGGCAAAAGCATTCGTGATGTTTCTTATCGAATACAGACTAGAATAGCTCTCTTATCTTTGAATACTTACTGCTTGCATAAGTGCATAAATTTCGGACTCCTTTAGATTAGCACCAACCCTCTCTAATCCAACTTTGAGTTCTTCGAATGTTATCTGCCCGCTATTGTCCGTGTCTATCATCTTAAACATTTCTTTAAGGCCGACAATTTCATCTTCGGAAAGATGTTCAACAATTACCTACAGAAAAACCATTTTACAACAACATTAGCTCGAGAAATAAAACTAAAAACTTAACTGGATGAAACACATCATAGAAGTATGATATGAATTCTTCAAAAAACTTTAAAAGCTTACTCTGATAGCCATCTTCTTCAGCTTATTCATGGCAGAGAATTGTTTGAGTCGAGATAGAACAGCAGAATCTAGAGGCCTATCAGGGGCTACTCCATCTGTTTGCATCCATGGATGACCTGAGAGGAAACCAAAACAAGCTCCGCAAACACAATTCACCATTGAACTAGATCGTCATAGTTTTCTCTTGCGAACAATAAAACTTTGAAAGCGAACTAGCTTTTAGCTAACCCAATCGGAGATGTGGAACTAAAAGGTGAGTGGAGTTTATCTATACATAAAATTAAGTACTTACGCAGAACCTGATGGGCACTCAGCCGCTGCTTGGGATCCTTAACAAGCATTCCTTTTATTAGATCTTTCGCACTCTCTGAGATGCTAGGCCATGGATCTGACTGAAAATCAACATGACCATGTAGTACCTCTTCAAAAATACCTTGCTCGGTTTCTGAGGGACAAATTATAACAAATATAGTTAGAAAGATAGCACATAAAATCTTGTCTACGATATATACATAAACATGATGCTGATAAAACTGAAGAACAACTTCTCACCAGCCCAAAATGGAGGAACTCCAGTCAGGAGGATATAAATGATGACTCCAGCACTCCATACATCTGCCTCTTGACCATAGCGTTTCTTTAGGACTTCAGGAGCAACATAGTAAGGGCTACCAACAACATCAGTGAAGATCTCTCCTGAAAAGGCGAATCTGCCAAATAATACACTGGAAGGAAACATTTCATAACAAGTAACACAACAAAATTATATAGAGCAAACTCATCTTTTGATTAACTTTGTTGTCCTCTAAGTCATATTAGTCAAGATTGTAATGGAAACTTAGGATCTTACAATCTTAATGATCAATATCCTATAAATCCATGATTTGTTCTTATGCTTCTTTTTCTACATAAGTATTCAATTCCAATAAGGCAATAACTGTAAAGCTTGATACTTATTGCCTCTTAAGCTTTCCATGTTGTTGTCAAAATACTACCTGTCTAAGATCAAAATAACTATTTCACCTTTCTAAACTACAACCTAAAAAATTCATTTGTTAATGGAGAGGAAGCATTTTGACAACGAAATCGAAATCTTAGGAGATGTTTTATAGTTAATCAAGCTTGTCCTGGATAACATAGTATAGGTGCATGAGCACAAACATAAAGGAGCAAAGCTTCACCGTGAGCTTCAACCAGAATTTAACAACAACAATACTCAAAAGAGAAGAACAAAAAGCGTACCTGGCCGGAAGAAAATAGACAATCCGAAATCGATTGTTTTGAGAGGTGCATCCTCCAATTGGTTAACGAAGAGAAAATTTTCAGGCTTCAAATCGCGGTGCATGACTCCCATGGAATGGCAAGCCTCCACAACTCCTACGATCACCCTTGCAAGCTCTGCCGCCTTCCTCTCTGTGTAATGGCCCTTTTGAATGATCCTATCGAACAATTCACCGCCTGCACAGAGCTCCATCACAACATGAACAGCCACTGCGTCTTCATAAGCCTCCTTGATGGAGATCACATTTGGGTGCCCAGCCAAGTGATGCATTATCTGGATCTCCCTCCTCACATCCTCCACATCCTCCTCCATTGTCAACTTCCTCTTCAGAATGGACTTGCAAGCAAACTCCTTTCCGCTCGCCTTCTCTATGCATAGATATGTCGTGCCAAATTGTCCCTGTCCAAGCTTCCTGCCTAAGCTATAGAGGTTCTTCAAGTTCTCGGTTTGGCGCTTAAGCACGAAGTCGACTTGCAGTCCGGCGACACTGGAACCTCTCTTCGCATGGGTAGGCCTATCGGGTCGATCTGTCGATGATCGATTGGGCGCCGGCTTTCTCCCGTTCTCCTGGATCTCGATTGGTTGGGGCGCTTCGACGACTGCTTCAGCTGGGGAGGGCAAGGGTGAGGGCAAGGATGCGTCACCGATCTGCCCCTTGTCATTGGAAACTGGAAGAGCGTCTTGCTTCGATCGGCTGCGCCACACAATAATAGAGGACAAGAATTGGAATAATCCACCCTTGGAGAAGCGTGGGACGACACACAGATTCCCCATCCCGATTGAGCAATCAATAGTCCCATTGACGTCTCTTCGGCATTAGATCAAACGCCTGTAAACCGATCGAGATGGCCTCCAAAGCGACGACTTTAAGATCGAAGCCACATAAAAAAATGGATCTCCAACACAAGAACGGATGTGCATTCGAGATCTATACGATGAAAACCGATAAAAATGGAGGAAAACAACGAGCAATCACAAAAAAGCTTTTGCCTTTGGGTAGGAGGAGACGGCTGCCATCATTGTATGCAACAACAACAAAAAAAAGAAAAAAGAAATGGAGAAACGTTCCTCGATTGATGGAGAAGAACACCATCCAAAATTGAAGAAGAAGAAGAAATGCGGGGAGAACGGAGAGCGCGCAGAGGAAGGAGGAGGCCGCAAAAGGGTTCAACGGAAAATAAATAAATAAATATTATTAATTTGTAGATAAAAAATAGCCTATTAAAGTTTATTGATACTATTAAAAAAATAAAAAATAGCTGACTTTCTGATTCGACAATAAATACAAAAAAAATATTTATCATAAAATTTAAAAAAAAAACCTCTCTCGAGCAAAATTATTAAAATAAAATATTAATAAAACATAATTTAATGGATGAGTGGAGTGGTGAGGACTCAGGACTCCCACGCAAAGTGAAAAATGTGACTAGTCATTGACACATTCTGAATCACTGTTAACACTGACACTGCATTATATTTCCACTATGCTAAGCGTTCATAGCTAGGCTTACTTTCTACTTTAATTATTATTATTATTATTATTATTATTATTATAACTGTATAACTATTATTATTATAACTCAATTAATGTTCCAATATTTAACTCAAAACATTTTATACTTCGAAGTCATAACCAACTATTGGCCAAAATATTTAACTCAAACATTATTGTGTGCATTCCTTCTGAAAAGCTCATTAAAGTCGAAGCTACATATAAAAATATAACTGTTCAGAAAAATTATATGTCTATCTATTAATTATTATTCCCCATAAATAATTCTTAAAAGTAAGAGAAATACATAAAGAGTATTCATTCTAAAATCACATAAAATGTAGAAGTTTCCCTTCAGAATAACTAGAGATCAACTCTCTAGCTCCATACAAATTATATCATATATACAGACATATTAATTAAGTACATAAATCAAACTAATTATTAATATCAAGCTCAACACATTACAGCATGCATATATATATATATATATATATATATATATAATATATTGATTATTTTTCATGCATTATAAATTATATATATTTATATTATCAGAAGAAGTTCTCATGGTCTAATTGTTGGCCTGCTGGTGCAGCCATTGCTTCATCAGTCTCCTTTTGCTTATTTCTATCCAACGTTAACCCAAAATGGATGTGAGGAAGGTGAGCCCACTGCAACAAAAAGTTAATTAGAAAATATAATTTACACTAAAATTTAAATAACAGTAAAAAAACTAGTTTCACATGGATGTTTTAAGCCTAAGTTTACTGTTTCAATGTCTTCATTATCATAATTAGCATACATTATAAGCAAGAGAGAAGATATATATATAGGAAATTCTAATGTAAGTGATATCTAATTTTTATTTGTTTAATGTTTAAAAAATATTATATTTCTTTCTGCAAGAACTTACATTTTTTGCTGCAGTACTGAAAGCTTCTCTGTGGCTGATGTCTGGATTGTTTGCCTTTATCCTTTGTATTTCCTCCCTGTATAATTTGAACTACTAATTATATATATATAAAAGTTCAAAATAGAAATTTAAATTTAGAAAACTTACTTGATAAACCTGTTATACACAGAAGGAACACGTTGTCGCTTCTGAGGCTCTGATTAATATAATAAAACAAAGTTAATTGCTAATTTGACTTGGTAATTAGAGTTAATTAGAACATTAATATTTTTTAGTTGAATATAATCTATTCAATCAATTTGAGTTGCTGACAACCCTAGAATTGATATGTCACGATTAGGGTTTCAAATCGATTTAATTATCAAAAACCCACGAGGAATACAAATCAAACGAAGTATAGGGGCCTCGAGTCGTGTTTTTTTTGAAAAGTAATAGAAAATTACTTAAATTGAGCTTTTGTGTCGTTCTTTTTTGGGTTTTCTTTGTAAATGATTGTTTTGGATTTGAAATGTAATATGAAAATGCAATGAATGAATAAAATGCAATGGAAACCTAGTTATCTCCTAATCTAAAAATGCAATGCATGAGCAATTGCTTTAAAAACAAAAATAACACCTTAACAACTATCTAGGATAAGAAATTTAATTCTAAAGAAATCAATCTAGCTTGCAAAATAAGATTCAACCTAATTTATCAGCTACAATTAACTAACACAAACAATCAAATGATTAAACCTAGCTATCTAACCTCTGATACATCAAGAACAGATTGGCATGGAACAATAACCAATTGACACGAAATAAACCCTTAATCAAACAAGTTTAATTGAAGGAGTTGTGATAAATCTCTTAATCAACAAGGTTTTAGAATTCAGATTGCATCTACTACTCCAAATGCAGCAAAGCAATTGCTTAAACAGGTTCAAACAAATTGGAATCAGAAATGTTCAGAAATGAAGAAATCAGATTGTTTAGTAATGAGGAAATATCATCCAGCCTTCCCTTTTCCTTCATGTCTTCTCAGCTTGGTATCAAACAAGCTGTTGAATCCAATAATGTGGCTTCAACAATCCCTATGGAGTCTTCAACGTGGTCACTTGCTTCGGTTTCTCGTAGTCAACACCGTGAAAACCCTAAAGAAACCCTCTCCCAAGTAAACAGAGTGCTGTGCTATCGCGGTTTTGGTTGGCAAAACTGGAATCCTTCTCTTCTTCTTGCTCGAATTGTGTTACTGTTGATACAGAAGTGCTCCACGATCCTCAAAGAACCCCTCCATGAATTGCGGCGTCGGGTTGTGCAGCAGCTTGCAGAATCGCCAAGAATAGAGGTCTCACTCGCCAGAGAAACCCTCGCTGTCGCGCACCTTCCAGCTGCCGGTTTACACCCAAAGGACCGACTTCAGACTCCTCAGGGATCAAGGAACACAATGGAATTGGATTGGGAGGATGGGGCTTGGCCAGGTGTTACGCTCCCGAGTAGAGATTCGTCGCTAGAACACGATGAACAGTGGCGCAACCACTATTCATCACTTATTGTTTCCGCTTTTATCCCAGTCGTTGATCCTTTAATCTGAGCCGTTCAATCTTGATCTAATGGGAAAGCTTGGTTTTGGGGTTTAAGGAGACTTAGGGTTTGTGGAGAATGGTGGATCTTGATCGAGCTTGAGTCGAGTCTTGTCTTCAATGTGGACTCGATCAATTTGAGCAAACTTGGCTCGATTCGATCACGGTTGAGCTCGATCTTGGTCCAATTGAGCCCTACAATCGATTAAACTCAATTAATGTAAAATTAGTCATTAAATCATGAAAATTATAATCAAACCTTCAATTATGAAATATAATGCAAATATGATCAAATCGATTCATTATGCAATTTATTTTCATGCAAGAACCTAAAAAATGAATCGATAAAGTGCATATAAACCCTAACTCATTAGTTGCCATAATCAAAAAGGGGGAGATTGTTGGTGTAGAAAACACCAGATGATCGAACCTTGATTTTGATAATGGCACTATGTTCAAGTTAAGTGTGTTATTGGGCTGATGTATTTGATCTAGTTTGCAGGGAGCACAGGTAAAGTCCTAGTTGAGGCTAGGCAAAAGATAAAGTCCTGGTTGGAGGCTAGGCAAGGAGAAAGTCCTGATCTGGAGGATCAGGCAGAAGTCTTAGCAAATCAAGTGCACCAGGTGCAAGCCCATACAGTGTCGGAGGATTGGGAAGCATGGTCAAAGTCTAATCGGGTACAGTCAGGAGGACCAGAGAGGAGTGGGTCAAGATGCATTCTCAAGAGGAATATTAGGCGTCAGTTTAACCCAAAGTCTCATTGGAGACCTAAAGTTTAGACCAAGAGACAATTCTAGGAACTGACTCTCCAACTGTACTTTACGTATTTTTAGAGCTAACTTTCAATGCAGGTTGGAGAGGTAAAGTACTTAGACTCCAGGCTAAGTTATCTATGGTTCAGATGTTGGAGTCGACCTGAATGAGACTCAAGTCGACTTGAGCCTGGATAACCGCAACGAAAGTTAAAGTATATCAAAAACCCTCTAGGTCGGACTAGAGTCGACCTGAGTAGGTACTCCAGTCAACTTGAGCACCGGATAGCGCAGTGGAAGGCAAAGGTTATCGACAAACTCCACGTCAGCTTCGAGTCGACCTGAGTAGGGACTTAAGTCGACCTGAAGGCAAAGTCAGCGCGGAGAAAGAGGATCGCTGCCTAGGTGGAGTCGACCTGAGATCGACTAAAGTTGATCTGAGCATATTATATAAGCAACCTCGACCAAAGGATTAAGATACGATTTTCTATTCTTCCACGAGCAAACCCTATCGAGCCGACAGCGCCCCGAGCAACTAGCAGCAACCATAAAGTCATCGTAACGCCAGAATCTCATGCAAACGAAGATCAAGGACTTCGAGCACTTGGGTAAAAAGTTTTTTATTTAATTTGTACATTTGATAAATATTGGCTTTATCGAGATATCTTTGTATCAATTGAACTTGTTTTCGTAAGGGCCAAGTTTACTAGTGGATTGTCCGTCAGAAATGGTCAAAGACCGAGGGCCTTGTAGTAGCAGCCTTTGGCTATGAATCAAGTAAAAAAAGCTTGCGTCCATTGTTATTTCTATTTACTTTAAGTCTTCTGCTATTTCTATTTTAAGTCTTCCGCTATCGCACTCGTGTTTTACGTAGTCAAACGAATTTTGAAAATCGGTTGAAAAATGCTAAAGCGCTATTCACCGCCCTCTAGCATTTTACATGATCCTACAATGTATGCAGTCCAATGTCAACTCAAGCTCTAGGAGGTTACAACTACTTCATTACCTTTATCGATGACCACTCATGATACGAGTACATATATTTAATGAAATATAAATATGAGGCTTTTGAAAAGTTCAAATAATTCAGAAATGAAGTAGAGAAACAACTTGATAAAAATATTAAGTACTTTGATCTGATCGAGGTGGTGAATACTTAAGTCAAGAGTTTAAAGATTATTTAAGGGGCAATGAGATACTATCTCAATGGATTCTGCCATATACCCCTCAGCATAATGGTTTATCTAAGATGCAAAACCAAACCTTGTTATACATGGTAAAGTCAATGATGAATCATGCAAATCTGTTAGTGCAAGATGCACTAAGATCTTACCTAGAATTTCGATGTTTGACAATACACCTAAGTCTGGTCAGTTTGACCAAGGGTTGACCCAAACAGGATTTGATGTTTGGATGTGTGGAAGTGAGTGAAGTCTAGTCAGACGACTAGCGAGAAGTCCTAGTCGGTTAGACTAGGCAGTGGAAGTCCTGATCTGGACGATCGGGCAAGGGAAGTCCTCGTGAGTGAAGCTGGACAAGGGAAAGTCCTAGTTGTAGGATAGGCAAAGGGAAGTCCTGGTTTGGAGAATCAGGCGGAAGTCTTGGTAGAGTTGAAGCACTAGGTGAAGTCTGGGCTGGTCTGGGTGACCGAGTCACAGTAGAAGTCTGGGCTGGTCTAGGTGACCGAGTTGCAGCAGAAGTCTGGGCTGGTCTGGGTACCGAGTCGTAGCAGAAGTCTGGGTTGGTTAGAGAGAATCGAACCGCAGCACAAATCCTAGGGGCTGAGGACAGAACCGAGCAAAAGTCCAACAAGTCTGGAGGACTTAGTTGGCATAAATTCTTCAGAGTGGAGTGGGTTAGACTAACCTAGAATTTCGGTAGAAATCCGAAGTTAGACCCATAAGGTAAGACTTAGGATTGTTTGTATACTTACATGTTTATCTTGCAGGAACTAGGAGATGAAAGCAAGATGGAGAAAACATAAGTGAAGCAAACAAAGTAAAGCCAAACCAACCAGTCCAGAGGATCCAGTCGACTAGGACTAGAACTGGAACCCAGTCGACTGAAGGGCCAGTCGACTGAAGGGCCAGTCGACTGAAAAGTGGATAAACGAGCGGAAAGAAATTCTATTTGCCACGTCGACTGGAGTCAACTCAGGACCAGTATAAAAGAAGGTGAACATGCACAATCATTCCAATAAATTCCAAAAAGTTCCCCTCTCCACTAAGTACTATTTCTGAATGCGAACGGGGTCAAGTTCTTGCAACCGGAGAAGATCCAGGGGGAGTGCGCGGTGCTCAGGACTTCCAGATCGACGACCAAGAGTTTGATTTACTTTTCTATCTTACTTTCAAGTTATTTTTTGTGTTATTTATATTGGACTATAAGACGGATTTCTCCACCTCTGAATGACGTTCGGAAAGGAGACCAATAGTGGACGGGCGCCTTCCCATGCATAGGTCTTGGACGTACTAACCCTGGGGGATTAGGAACCAAGTAAAATCTGCGTGTCCTCTTTATTGTTGTCTAACATTCTGCTGTGAGTTTTGATAGAACGAACGATTTTGAAAAGCGACTACGCGCTATTCATCCCCCTCTAGCGCGTACAAGATCCTACAAAATCTTCCCAAATCCTTTTAGGGTTACGCAATTGAGATTGCTATTTACTTGCTAAACAGAGTCCGACCAAGGTTGTCTCTGTTACACCATACGAGATGTGGAGTAACAAGAAACCTCATTTATCTTACTTGAAGATATAGAGTTGTCCTGCTTATGTGAAACAGACAATGTCAAATAAGCTGGAGGCTAAGTCTGACAAATGTCTATTTATTGGATTCCCTAAGGAAACAAGGAGTTACCAATTTTGTCATCCCATAGAACAAAAGGTATTTGTTTTGAGGCATGTTGTATTCCTAGAGAAAGAGTTTCTCTTGCAGAAAAATAGTGGGAGTAAAATTGAACTTAATAAAGTCCAGGAGACTCAAATAGATATTGATAAGACACATAGCGATGAGCCATCGGATAAACCTTTAGAAACATGACCTCTTCGAAGATCTAGTAGAGCACGCAATATTCTAGAGAGATGGATTTCTTGTAAGCAAATTGAAAGACGTATTTCTCATTGAAGATGAAAAGCCTACTAGTTACGAAGAAGTTCTGAAAAGTTCAGAAAGGGACAAATGGTTAATAGCTATGAAGTCAGAAATAGATTCCATATATGAAAACTAAGTTTGGAATTTGGTGGACCCACCTGAAGGCATCAAGACCATTGGGTGCAAATGGGTTTTCAAGAAGAAAATTGACATGGATAGTAATGTGATTACCTATAAAGCTAGATTAGTGGTAGAAGGATATTGTTAGAAGCAAGGAATTGACTATGATGAGACCTTTGTACCAGTCGCTATGCTTAAATCCATTCGAATACTCCTTACCATAGCTGCTCATTTTGACTATGAGATATGGCAGATGGAGCCTTCCTTAATAGGAATCAGTTTAAGGATGTGTATATGATACAACACGAAGGTTTCATATCCATCAATAAAAATAAAGTATTCAAGCTATAATGATCCATTTATGGATTGAAGCAAACATCTAGGAGTTCGAATATCCGATTTGATGAGGTAATCAAAGAATTTAATTTCTCACAAAATCCTGACGAACCCTGTGTATACAAGAAGATCAGTGGAAGTGCGATCGTATTCCTTGTGTTATATGTCGATGACATATTATTAATACGAAACGATTGCCTGTTCTACAATTAGTTAAATTATAGTTATCCAAAAGGTTCTCCATAAAGACATGGGAGAAGTGACCTATATCCTTGGGATTAAAATCTATAGAGATAGATCGAAAAAGTTGCTTGATCTTTTGTAGTCTATGTATATAGACAAGGTGCTAAAACGGTTTGTAATGCTTGAATCCAAGAAAAATTACATACCCATCAGGCATGGGGTTCACCTTTCAAAGTTTATGTGTCCACGGGCAGAAGATGAGAGGATTCGCATGAATGAGATCCCCTATGCCTCAGCGATAGGATCTATCATGTTTGCTATGATATGCACTAGGCCTGATGTATCATTCACTCTGAGTGTCACGAGTGGATATCAGTCAGATCTAGGAATGAATCATTGGGTGACTATCAAGACAATACTTAAGTACTTGCGTAGAATTAAGGAATTATTCTTGGTATATGGAGACGATGATATAGTTACACGCGAGTATACTGATGCCAATTTTCAGACAAATAAGGATGATTTCAAGTCACAGTCTGGATACATATTCACATTAAATGGTGGCGCAATAAGTTGAAAAAGTTCCAAATAAGACACAGTTGTCGATTCTACCACAGAGGCATAATACATTGCAGCTTGTGAAGCAGCGAAGGAAGCAGTTTGGATCAGAAAGTTCATCACTGAACTTGGAGGCATTCCAACCATTGTTGAAACATTACCTGTTCTAGGCCTGATGTATCATTCACTCTGAGTGTCACGAGCAGATATCAGTCAGATCTAAGAATGGATCATTGGGTGACTATCAAGACAATACTTAAGTACTTACGTAGAATTAAGGAATTGTTCTTGGTATATAAAGACGATGATATGGTTACACACGAGTATACTGATACAAGCTTTCAGACAAACAAGGATGATTCCAAGTCACAGTCTGAATACATATTCACATTAAATGGTGGTGTAATAAGTTGAAAAAGTTTAAATAAGACACAGTTGTCGATTCTACCATGGAGGCAGAATACATTGCAGCTTGTGAAGCAGCGAAGGAAGCAGTTTGGATCAGAAAGTTCATCACTGAACTTGGAGTCGTTCTAACCATATATTGTTGAAACATTACCTGTTTACTATGACAACAATGGAGCAATTGCATAAGCAAAGGAACCCAGGTCTCATCATCGATCCAAACATGTCCTACGACATTATCATTTGATCAGAGAAATTATTAGTAGAAGAGAAATTCAAGTCGAGAAAATTCCCAGTGAAAGGAACTTAGCAGATCCTTTGACGAAACCTCTACCTCAAAGTAGATTTGAGGAGCACATAGAGGCGTATGATATTAGATATCATGGCGATTGGCATTAGGCCAAGTAGGAGTTTGTTATGTTTGAGAGGTGTCCTAAGGCAATCACCTTATGGTTGTATTGTTAAATTATTAAATAACAAATAAAGTTCACTTTTTAAGTGCGTAATTTCTTACGTTTGATTAGATCTTAAACTTAATTACTGAATGTCCGCAATACGATTCATAGCATGAGAGAATTTGTAATTGGATCACAACTTGTGAGGATATTTACATGTGTAATTATGAATGTATTTAAATTATCCCTAGTCGATGAATTGACGATTATAGATGTCATCGATTCTGCTGAGACTAGCACATTTAAATTCCTTGGTTTCGACAAGCAATCGATCTCACTAGCTGGAGACATTGGATGTTGAGAGATAAACGTGGATGTTGATTAAAGATAATCAGTTTATTGGAGTGACCTGCCTTGAGACTTCGTATGGTTCTTTTTAAGCACATGTCAACGAAGATCTCAATACGGCTTAAGTGCGAGTTTCTTTAGACTTGCGATATTCAAGTCACTTTGGTCATGTAGGCTTATACTTTGACATCTTAAGTAAACATCTTTAATAAGGTGTAGACCCAGGATGATTGGGTATAAGTTGAAGTGTCTGAAGGTGTTTGAATAGCCCATAGAGGATTCACCACTCTCTGCTAAAAAAGATGTATACCCTACGACCGCTTATTGGGATTGTTACTGAAAGTATTTGGCCAAAGCAACACATGTCAAGAGCATGACACTCTTACACACATGTGCAAGTAACTTGAATCCATAGGACAAGAAAGTAGCTTGGGCTAGGTGTGACGTAGTCAGCCTAGTGTAGACTAACACAGACAGACCATGTCCTGAACTGAGTTGTATAAGACGGTAAAAGGAATAAGGCACGTTTATTAAAGAAGCTAAAAGGTTTAGAAATCATTCTGAAATCAATTATTATTTTTCAATTAATTGGGGATCATGATGTACTACTAGGTGACACACATGATCATTCGACAATTAATGGTCAATTACGGACAACCAACATAACCGGGAACCTATTGGGTCACACGAACAAGAAGTTTTTGGAAGGACTTAAAACGAGTTTGAAAATTGGATTCTCACATCAAGAGAATGTTGATTTGGTTGGACTAAACAATAAGAAAAATTAGTTTGGTTTAAAGCAAAAGAAGCTTGGTTGTTGAACCAAATAAATTGATATTGAATCAAAATTAAACTAACTTGGTTTGGTTTATAATGGAAACTATTTTGGCAAAATAAAGGGATGACCAGATTTATCTCGAGAAGACGAATCAAACAAAATTTATTTGGGTCAAATCGGGTGTCGTTTGATCATCGAACCAAGCGAACCAAACGCAAAACCGATTTGCTACAGTATTGACCCGAACTCCGGTTCAATCGAATCGGGTTTTTTCTTTTCCTCCTGGCACGGCCCATGCGAGCCGCACCGCGGCCCCATCTTCCTCGCACACAACGATCGCATCTAGAGGAGCGGACATCGCCACCATTACGCGGGTTTCTCGCCGCCCATCTCATGTCGGCAACGAGTATAAAAGAGGAGGGTCGAGGGGAGGGATCCAAGCACGAGCACGCTTGAGCGAACGAAAGAGAGGAAAAACCTAAGTTTGCTTCTACCCTGTTTTATTCGCCGCCGCCACCGTGATCGAAGCTCGCGTGCGTCCCACCGACCGCCGGAGGTGCCAATCGCCGAAGGAGAGCTGTGAACAGGTAAGATCCTTTTCCCTTTACTCCCGTGTGCTCCTGAGCCCGGACCACCACCACCTTGCCCTATTTTCTCACCGCCGTTGTCGTTGCCACCTTGCTCTGTCGCCGGCCAACCAAGGTTCCGGTGAAGGGTGAATTTGCTGCCACTTCAAAGTTCTCAAAACCCTAATTGTTGTCGTCGAACGGTTCACCGGAGAAGCTTTTGTGAGATTCTTTGTTGGACGGAGAAGTTGCGAGTGTTTTCGAGATTGTGGTAGATTGTAGAGGGTTTTGCTATGTGCTTACGATGTTTCTATTTTTCAGAAAGTGTTCTAGTGATTTTTTCTGTGTTCTGTATCATCGAAATTGTGATTCCCGACGATAGAAAGAAGGCCCCGGAAACAATCGTGACGTGTGTTGTTGCGTATTTTTTATGTCAAGATTTTCTCTCGTATCGGTCGTTACTGTTCGTCGGCTAGTACAGACGACTGTGACATGACTTGAGGCTTTGGAAGTCGTCCTGAAGATCACTTCACGTGGATCACCAGTAGAGGCGGGACTCAGAGAAGGACTATGCGATTTATTCCCTTCCCGCTAAGCGTCATACTTTACGTACGTGTAGAATATTAATTCTATAAAATTTTAATTTCCTGCTATATTTTGTATTTACTATTTCCCTACTGTGCATGCGTATGTTGTGATAATTTGCATAATTATTATCATTTTTATTTTCGTTGTGCATGTTTCTGAAATGTAAAATACGCACATTGCACTAGGATCATCTCAACATTTATGACACTTGATTTATCACGTGAATATTTTTTTTATTTACCTTTTTAAGGTTTTACGTTGTATCATTTGACTAGTTGAGCTTCAAGATAAATGCATGCAAGTAAAGTGCTCTAGTTGCCTGGTTCATATCACATTTTATACCCTATTTAATTCTTGAAAATGATGGTCAATTAACCAATATATGTTTGTCATTGGCTGATTCTCCATTAACCCTAAACCTCAATTTTAGGGTAATGTTCATGGTTAACTAAGCAGTCGATCAAAAAATACTCTATGAAGCTTGTTTGACCTCCAACTGATCGATCCAAAGATATTCTTGGATAGTCTTTAAGGAAGCAGTTGACTTTAAAATATTTCTATAATGTTCAAAATAAAACATTTTTATCGTGTGAGTGAATGTGCTAGTTGACTAGTTTCTAAAACTCTATTTTCAATTAATTTTTTGAATATTCCAAATTGCTCTATAGTCTTCAAAAAAAATCATAATATATAGTCATAAGACACATTGTTTATGTTGTATCTTATATAGAAAATTAGTTTTTATTGACAAATACTCCCTAGATTTTATGTTTGGTGCAAAGCTGAGAATGTTGAAAACAATTCAATTTTGCACCCACTTTGTATCGCTTGTGAGATGTTTAAGATATAGCCCTACACCATATGACCATGCAAGGATAAACAATCTGGGTTAGTCAACATAGCACATGTCAATCTTCTCCTAAGAGTATTAAATTTAACTTAAGAGAGTATGTAGTTTAATGTCAACGAGATTTGATTTTGACTCAACATAGTTGAGTACAATATTTTTTTTTAGCCACATTATCTCTAATGAAATGATGTTTCACTTCAATATATTTTATTCTAGAGTGGAACATCAAATTAATAATCTCATGTTGTCATACAACTATTGGATATTCTTACCGTTAAAATCATAATTCTCAAGTATATGCATCATCTATAACAACTGTGCTACATACTTTGCTTTGGTCAAGAAAAGTGCAACACAATATTACTTTCTACTATCCCAACTTATTTGAGAGGAGCTAAAAAATTAACAATCCTCATTAAAAGTTTTTCAATCCAATTTACATTTTGTGTAATTAGAATCAAAATATCCTACGAGATCAAAGATGTCAATCCTAGGGTAACAATGCCCAACATTAAAAGTGTCTATGATATCTCAAGGTCCTCTTGATGTGACTATTCATATAAGATTGATATCTTATACACATATTCACTGCTAATGATATATCTAGTCTACTAGTAGTGAGGTAGAGAAGACTTCCAATAGTACTCCTATACATTTTTGGATCTACTTTTTCCCCTCATTATCATTATCCATTCTAATTAGAGTTGTCAAACAGACCAACTCATAGTAAAATTGGTTAATCCGTCTTGACGGGGCGAGACGGGCTGGCCCACCAATTTTGCGAGTTTGAAAATTTCAAACCTAACCCAACCTAAGATGAGTTGCAGGTTAGACGAGTCAACCCATGGACCTGTCAAAAAATAAAAAATATTAAAAATTTTAAATTTGGATTACAATTTAAACAGGTCAAATTAAAATTTTTAAATTTAGATTACGATTTAGGCGAGTCAAGCTTATTAGTCCATTGAATTTTCTATTTTAATTTTAAATTTTAAAAAAATAATTTTGCTCCACTCGTGGACCAACCTAAGCTTGCCACGGGCCGATCCATGTGGATCAAGGGCCTAAGCAGGTCAACTCATCTGAATCCATCTAAAATGAGTTAATAAAATTTTAATGCAATCTATTTAAATTGTTTGGAAAGACGGATCAATCCGACGATCCAATTCAAATTAACGACTCTAATTCTAATGCTAATGGCTATAGGGGTTGACAGCTCCTTATCATTGTTCGTTCTAAACTTCTTTATGATTTCTTTCACATATAGTTTGGTAGACACATATCCCTTGTAGGAGAAAACTACAACATGTCAATAGTGATTTTTTTAATCATCCTTTAAGATGTTTACAATTATCAAAATACACCTCATATTTTTTCTATTTTAAGTCAAAATGTTCCCTCTTAGTTAAAACCTAACCTCATGAAGAGGTGTGAAGGGTCGACCAACAACGAAGAAGGGTTCGACCTCGATTTTAACCTCTTTGGGACCCAACCTTTGCTATTAATGCCCAATAATGAAGCTCAAACTCCGGATGGGTCCCCACATCATTTTTAATGGAAAGTACTAAATTTGGATTAAAAGAACTTCAACATGGAAAGGGTGATTTTTTTTAAAAAAAAACGCCTTCTAGGATTTTTACAATTATCAAAATATCCCTCGTATTTTTCTATGTTGGGTGAAAATGCTCTCTTTTAGTTAAAATCTAACCTTATGAAGAGGCGTTAAGGGTCAACCATGTGGCTAAGTAGGGTTTGAAAACCTCCCCAAGTTATAGTACAGCGGTAGGGCGCTTACGTAGTCTTTCTGGTATCTGAAGTTCAAGTCCCAATTGCGATGTATTGCAAGATAAATTTCTCCTAGTAGAAAATTGGACTATTCTTTCAAGCATCTTAGATTTGAGCCGCAATTGTGATGTGTTGCAAGATGAATCTCCCCTAGTAGAAAGTTGGACTTAAGAAAATTAGACTATTGAGCCGGCCGTGAGCCCTTTCGAATTTACATCAGTGATATGTGGAAAACAGTTGTGGTCACTAAAAAAAATAGGAAACAACGTTTGATGCTAAGGCCCAATAATGAAGCCCAAATTCTAGATGGGCTTTTAATGAAAATTATTGGACTTGGGTGAGAAAATTTCAACATGACAAGGATGATTTTTTTAAACACCTTCTGAAATTTTTATATTTATCAAAATACCCCTCATATTTTTTTTTTTTTTTTTTGAAAATTTTGTGCCAACATGCTCCACTCTTTGTTAAAACCTAACCATATACAGAGGTGTGAAGGGCCAATCATGTGACAAAGTAGGATTTGAGTAAACACTATGTGAAACCGCTGAGATAACAAATTCCATCTTTTATTGAAGAGAACTAATATTTGTTATTGAGGCCCAATAATAAAGCCCAAACTCCAAATGGGCTCCCACATTATTGTTAGTGGAAATTACTAAATGTTGGTGAGAAAACTTCAACCTGCCAAAGTTGAATTTTTTTTTTTTTAACAGCTTCTGTGAATTTTTACAATTATCAAAATGCCCCTTATAATTTTCTTTTCGTGTCAAAATGTTTCCTCTTAGTTAAAATCTAACCTCACGAAGTGAAGAGGTTTTGTGGCTCAGTGTAGCACATGGTCGATGAGAAAAGATATTTTGAAATAAATAGAGAAAATGAGCGAAAAAAGGTAAAGCTTGATGGGATCAATCATCAATAGGGAGTTATTTAGAGCAGAAGTTTAAAGAAAAATTTCAGAGAAATAGAATCGGTGTACTCCCGAAGATCCATCACGCATATCAAGAGTTATTGGAGATGTACAAGCAGGCGTCTTTACAAAGGAGTCTGAAGGATCTGCAATTCTATGCTCAGACCCCAATGTCAGGCTATTACCAGAATAAAAGAAAATAATGTGATGGATGGTTGGATGAAGTATAGGTGGTTGATAATGATTGGACTTGCAATTACAAATTAATACTACTCTTGTTGCAAGGTTTAAAGGTCATATATATATATATATATATATATATATATATATATATATATATATATATGCCCTCGGGGCATAGGTGAGTTGATTACGACGCAGCAGACTTGCAGAAGAGGGCAAGGGTTCGAATCCTGGCGAAGTCAGACAATACCCTCCTGCGTCGTAACCAATTGCACTTTCTCGATTTACCTCCTCACAGATGGTTGTGGGACCGACCGTGTGGGGCCACTAAGGTGGCGGATCCACCTTTTTGCAGAAGAAAAGGTCATATATAGTTAGTGTTGTGGAAATAAGAAATATAATGGCAATCACATACCAATCACTAACAAGGAGATGCCACATGGTTTGGAATCCTTGTTGGAACTCCTGACTAATGACTTGTTGAGAGAGATCATAAAAAACTTGCAAATACAAGGTCTTAGATACAATGAGTTAGTAGATCAGAATAAATATGCTAACGCCAAGGATTTTACATTGTTCAGTAGATTCGACTCCTACTTGACGATCTATGATTCATTAGGCAAGTTACTTCTCAAGTCCACTAATAGAAAAGTCTTTTTCATTCCGATGGTGCAAAACCCTCGTATAGAAGTTTTTCAGAATATAAGAGAAAATAATAAAATAATAAAATAAAATAATCTAGCACAACAACGGTAAATGGGCCACAACATGAGTGAATTGATAATGAAAAATGAACGCTTAGAGATGCCTTTAATGTGAGAATTGATGTTTTGTTCAAAGTTATCTTTGTTTGATATTTATAGAGTGAAATGGATAACCATCGGTCAACTAATTTGACTTTAACAATCGAATGATCCATTCAGCTCTGAACCTTGAACCTTATCCACAGCAATTATTGCTTGACTATTATATCATCTTTTCTGTAAAAGGTAAAATCCGTCACTCCAATAGTCTCACATGGTCAGTCCCACAATCATCTATGAGGAGATAAATCGAGAAGCTACAGTTGATCACAACGAAGGAGGATATTGTCTCAACTTCGCCGACATTTGAACCATTATCCTATTCTACAACTTTGCTCTGTCGTAATCAACTCAACTATGTCCGAGGACAACTATTATATCATCTAGTTGACTCAAACTTGTTGACAATCAACTATTTGATCCCTCAATTGACTAATTGCGTTGTAGTCAATTCTTTTGGATCAACATTCAACAAGGCTTGCGGATCCGTGACTCATTCCCTTAGATTGCAACCATTCATTTCCTTTGATGACTGTGCCATCAGTAGACTACCTATGCCTTTGTCAATTGATCTAGATTAATTCTCAATTTATCCTTAAAGGGACAATTATTAGTAGAATATTTACATAGGTCTAGGAATATGATCAAGATGTGAATATGCTAGCATTATTGCTTTTCTTTATATTCTTAAATTTTCACCGAGTACACACTTACATTTAATCCATGAAATTTATCATTGAAATTTAATCACATCAATTTTCATAATCTTATGATAACCCTTGTATAGTCAGCAAATCATCATCATCATCAAACTTTTATACTACTCCTACATTATTAGATTTTATCCACAATCATATTTTCATCTATATTTAAATAAATTTTATTTTATTTTATCATTATTAATTAAATTTTTAATCTTTTGACAAATGAATACAACAAAAAAACTCAATGCAAATCATCAAATATAAATATTAAACTTAAAGCACATTGCCAAAAATTAACATACCATGGTTAAGGCAAGCAAGAAAGAGCCGATGTCTAAACAATTTTTCTTTTTTAATGTTTGACAATTGACATAACATTCACCCTCTTCTAGTCAACTTATCAACATTCCTATCAACATTGTAACAATTGGGATTAGAGTGAGTGCTCCAGCATTTAAAATAACATTCAAGAGCAATAACCAACACTCAATAAGGATACTTTTGTCTACCTATATTTGATATGTAAGATATTTTACTTAATTGGAGGACACAAATGAAGACCTACTTACGATAGAGTTCCATAAAGGAAAAGATATTGATGAAAGGTTAGATAAGAATAACATTTGCGACCAAAGATGACACTTTATCATCATTATAATCACCATCACTCCTTTTCATTAAACACAATTAAAAATAAAGCAACACAAATTGCCATATGGCGAAAAAACAAAGGAAGAAAAATACAAGAAGATTTAAGAATAACTATACCAAATTAAAGGAAAAGAAAAGCACGACAGTTAAAGGACATGTAGAAATGACTAGCATCTCAAATGAGGAGCCAACCCAAAGAAAAGCGTGGATCAAATATGCTTAGTAGTGACAACAATTAATGAGGAGAATAAAACACAAATCCAACTTTATCACACAACAACTTTACTCAAGACCCCTTCTAGTAACAAAATTGTTATTGCAAATCTTTTAGTAACAAATTATTACATTCCCAATTAGAGTTTTCTATGACACATGAACATCTTTTGGACCTTTAGTCTAAGAAAAGTAACTTGACACCTCTCGATAGAAACTCATCAATTGCTCCAGTCGAAGCTACACCACCTTGCCTAATCACATAAATGAGGCAAGAATCGTGCAGGATTAGTTAAACAAAACCCAGAAAAATTATCAAAAAAATTAATACAAATAAATAAATGGGGCAAGAATGTGTAAGACAGCAAGTGTAGCCCAATAATAGTTAGACTTGTATCAAGATATACTAAGTTCGTGATGCGCCACCATATGGAGAGAATGCAGAAGTGCAGCATGGAAATAGGGAGAACGGCACTAAATGATAAATGGTTACACAAACAAGACTAGAGTTCATTATAAATTCAAGACAAGGAACAAATATGCAAGAAAAACTAAAAAAACTTGAATGAAACATATAAATGGCAAAAACATTCGATTTCAGAACTTAATAGTGCACTTCCTGATATCTTTATACAGAACAACAGGCACAGAAAAGCCTGTGCCATTCATTTCTATTGGCATATTTCATTCCAATTCCATGTATGCTTTTCAGTTCTACGAATAAAAGTCACTAAGAACATTTGTATTTGGAACAAATCATATCAATCAATATACAAACTAAAACACAAAAGAATATTAATAAAACACCAACCACTTTTAATCTAATATACCCTGAAAGTGGGAACACAAAACTCACATAGTTGAACTGTCAAGTAGTTCCTCTCAGTTATAATCGGAATTCAGAGTGAAATCAACTGACACAAATATGGAACTAAAGAAGATTACAAGTCAGTACCAACAAGCAACATAGTGTCCTTCAAGATTTTTTTAGCTCGCCAATAGACAGCATTTGCAGATTCAGATGTCCCAGCCTGTAAAGAGAAAGAGGAACAAAACAATGAATCAAAATTATGAAAAACAATAAAACAAGTCAAATACATTAACCCAAAACAAAAGTAGTGCCCAAATCATTACCTTCTTTTCCATCAGGTAGTACTCTCTCCACAATTCCATGTTCTCAGGGTACATGTCTAAAGCCGAATTGTACAGATTTCTAGCACATGTAATGGCAAATTTATCACCAATGAAACCAAGGTTTGACTCTAGTTCGATACAATGTCTGAAGATTTTAACACTTGGATGGGGTAAAGATAAAAGTCTGCAGCCACAAGTAAATGGAGATATGTTAAGATGTAAGCTAGAAAGAGCAGCATAATGAACAAAATAAAAAAAAAAAAAAAAAGAGGAAAGGTAAGAAACATTAACATTATCAAATGGCCTGACTTCAGCTAGTTCCTAGTTCATACAACAATAAGTTACTATATGAATTAAATTTGACCACCCAGTGCCTTTGATCTTGGGGGGTCAGGTGTGAGCCACTAGAAGAAACAGATGCTAAAGGTAATGATTGATATGGCAGCAGCAGCAGCCAGTAGCATTTCCTGTGGCGGGATTCCACCAACATTGAGTTTGGTGGTTGTAGAAATTACAACAAACTGCAGCTGAGGCACTACTGCCATTCCTGCTGCTTGCATTGCACCAGATGTGGCTACAGGTGGGATGAAGAAAACAAAGGAGATGAAAAATATGGCAGGAATATTCAATACTATAGGATAGATTTAGAACACCTGAAAGAACAGAAAGGATTCGATAATAACTTGGGATATATTTTTATAATTAACCACTCAAAAAAAAAAAACTTATGACACTTGCAATGTAAATACTCAAAAACAAAACCAAAAAGAAGCTAACATCATTTCAATTCACGGACACAATAATCCATTTTGATACTTTCAGGTTTTAGTCGATTGGAACTGAATGGAGAGCTGAATCGACTATGGAATCAACTCAAGCTGAACAATCAGCAAACAAGCTAATTATGCTTGGGCCTAAGCTTATAGGATACTGATGCTACAGCAGGAAAGCCAAAAGAAGTCATTAATCAAATAAAACTACAATGCAACAGCTATAGCACCTAAGGGCAACAATAGACTATACGACTGATAGTGGAATCCGATCGACTTAGGTAGTCATTGGCAAACTTGGGTTAAAGTCCAACTGACTGATAGTGAATCTAGCCAAATGATTGGTGACGGATCAGTTGAACAATAAGTGAAGATTAAAGAACAATAAAGGCTATAAAAGGGGAACGGGGAACAAGGTGGATGACTTTTGGTTAGCGAAATAGAGATTGGTTAGATCTTATAGAGCCTCTTCATTGTAATCCTTATCCTTGCTCTTCATACTCATTGTATCGTAACAGGTTTTTCCATAGGTAGTTCACTGCGAAAGAGAAACATAGTGGGTTTTTAGGAGTGACTCACCATGAGTCACAGGCCATGGAGTATAAATGAGGGTTTCAAACAACATTAAATGTTTCTGTTAGTGTTGTGGTATACTTGCATTCTTTATATGTTTTATTCCACTAATAATCATCTTGTGCGACCTTACTAGCATCATAGCAAGGGTAGAAAAAGTTCATTGGTAAGTAATATTGCTATTCACCCTCCCCTCCCTTGTAACTCACTCATCCGATCATCCTCTACGTTTGATCACCAACAATTTTTAGAGCAAGTTTTTTTTTGTTTGTTTGTGGTCACCATTTTCCTTCCAAAGAACTAAATTTTGATAAATGAAAAGGTCAAAAAACTTCTGAAAACATTTTTAAATTTTTAGTGTGCATTCTTAAAAAAATTCTTTCAATAATGAAAAGTAGAAAGAGAAAACAAATAAAAATTTCTATCAATGGAACACACCCCAGTGTTGTAGGGGATCTGGCCTATTATCTGTCTCAATTGTTTGTCCAGATATTAGTCATCATCAGGTGACTAATATTCATAGTGAAGAAGAAACTAGGAACTATTTCTTGAATGAAATGGAAAAAGAAACCTAGAAGAGCTAAGCATGAGAAACTTAACAAAAGCAATTTTAGGTGAAGGCAGCAAATGATGATAAACCAAGTATATAACAGCAAAACACCACTGCAAGAAAACTTCAAGCATACCTTTTATACATGCCCCTTGTTTGCTGAATACCCTCTCTTTGAAAAACCAAATTCAGGACAGCAGAGGCAACCGAAGTTCCAGAATAACTACTGCCAGCTTTGCCTAATGCTATCTCCAAGATCATCAACAGCTTTTGGAAATATTCTTTGTAGTTTGAAAAAAATTTCAATACCTTCAACAGAAAATCAAACAATTATATATATCTAAAAGTATACTAAATCCAGTTAACAGCATCTCAAAAAAATTTCAAGCAGTTTAAATCATCAAATAAATACTCAGCAATATTATTCCAGATTCTATTGACATTAATCAACCTCTACTTGAGAAAAAATGACAGTCATATTTTGAAAAAATAAATGTGACAAGACAAAATGCTAAAAATCTGTGCAATACTAAAAGCATGTATTTGAGCGTTTGGAGAAGTGGACAGATGAAAACATGTATTTGAGTGTCTGGATAAGTGAACCTAGCTTCTCCATTGCAAAATTGATTTTGCAATTTGAAAGTGCTGAGGCTCAGACTAGGTGGTGCCTGATTTGGATCAAAAGGACCAGTATAAGTACAAGGATAGATATTAACATGAGGTCAACTTGATCCCTGACCAAGGAAACAAGAAAAACATGATCCCTAAGCATTTTAGTTAATTTAGCCATAAAAAATAAGCAGAGGTTGCCAAATAATATATTCTGCTTTGTCAAGCATAGGAGATAAAATGATTTCCTTAAAGGGGCATAACTTTCACCCATCCAAATTGAGAGAAGCATATGTAACATACCATAAGCCACAGATTCTCAGTCTTGGAAATGGGCAATCTATTCAGCACATCTTTAAGGAGATTGAAGATAGCATGCAGATCTTCCTTGCTGATTGAAAGTGATTTATTTGTCAAACATTTGATCTCAATGGAACTTCTCAGAATCCATAAGTTAGTTGCCTCTGCAAGTTTACCAGTGCAAAGTTTCTTTGCGAGATTCTTTGCTTCATTTAATCTCCCGGATTGCAAGTAAAATGTCACATATTGACAGGCAAGATCCTCACTTAAGCATCCACTAGATTCAGCCCTTTCATAAACCTTAAGAATGGATGAAATGGCATCTTGATCGTCAACAAACGTATTATTCGGAGCAGAAATTGAGTTTTCTCCATCAGAGGTAACCATATTCGACCAAAATTTAGCATAGAGAGAAAACATCTTGGCTGTTGGCAAGATACTTAAAGCCTCCTCATACACCTAAAGTACAGATGCGCAAACAAATATAATTAAGACTGTGCCCTATGAAGTAAACAAATATGATCAATTATAGAGAATAAATAAAAACAATTAATTCATCCAATGTAAATCTATAGTTCAAAACATTTCATATAATTGAAATTCAAGACAATTCACCACTAGTTACAAAAATAATTACCATCAGAACACCAGAATAACTTTTAATGGCATGCAAAGAAGCTACTTGCTCACTTCGTGAAATTTTCATCATCAATGCAATTATGCTAAAATAGTAAAGGAATTCAAAGTACCACTTACCTGAATAGCTCTGTCCAATTTGGTCAGAAGTTTTGAACTTTCAGAATTATTCAGATCTGAAATATAACCAACTTGCAATTGAGCAAACCAGTCCCAGTAATCCTCATTATGTAAGAAATCTTTCTTAAGATGTTCCAACACTTCAACTTTCAATTTGTCACAATGTGTGATATTCGCAGCATCAAATATCTCCACAAATTTCTGTCTTAAGGTCATACTTAACGGTATAGCCTCAATGGCTCCATGGTATATGGTTTGAAGAACCAAAGCACCTTGCTGCAAGAAAAGTTCTTCTCTTTTCTCCAAAGCACCTTCATGCACATCTGATGCTTGTTCTTCAATAAATGGTATTAAAAGATCCTTGTTTTCTTCTTCCCACTGATCAGAATCATTGTTGCTATGCTGCAACAATTTAACATCTCCTAGAGCAACTTTTCGAGCTATCAATTTGTTGAGATAAGTTAGCTCCATTCGAAGATATTCCAGCCATAGATCTTCTGAATCAGGACAAGTCCTGAGACCATTCTGCATGAGAGCACGAGCAGCTGCAACATTCAAATTTTGATCAAACTCCCATGCTGCAGCATAGATCCAAAGTCCAGGAACCTTCGGATGGTATCTAATTGCCTGTGCTAGGACCTGTAAATATCCAGATTATTAATACGATGCAAATTGCCAATTATTATACGAACCTTATGTCTATTGATCCACAATGAGAGAGTATTACTTGGAGGGCATGTCTAATAGCCAAATATATTATTTCCAGATAAAATAAGACAAAATAGAGTATTTTCTTCATTTAAGTTCAAAACAAGTTGGCAGATCAACAACCAAGGAACACAAAATTGAGATTAGTTTGCTTAATAGGAAGAAAAAACCAACAAGGGGCTTGTCTAAATAATCAAGCTTTCCTTTTAATTCTGAAAAATATAGTAGATTTTCTCACAGGAAAACAACCAGAATCATTCTAAACTATAAATTAATAAAAATATATAGTTCAAAAAGCGGATTACCATAACTCATTAACGTTCCAGCAACTTATATCAAAGACTTTTTGATGCAGACTAGGAATGCAACTTAAGCATCATTCTCTCATAACCAAACAAATTCAAAGACAAAAAACAAAGAAGAGGGACTACAAACTCAAAATACTTCGTCTTTGTACCTGCTTCATCCGTCCATGTTTTTTGTCTCTGCAAAACTCGAGGTATTTGAACCAGAGATCCAAATCACCCCTGTACCTCATCGTGGCCATCCGGTATATATCCAATATCCTTAGAACCCCCGCAATGTCAGATAAGGACCTCTTCCATATCTTTGATTTCTTCTTCTTGTTCTTTTTGCCAATACCCTTGTCAGCGAGCTTGCCGATAATGGCACGCTTTCGGAGGCTGCGGAGGGTGTCGAGCTGCTTCTCGTACTCAATGTATGCTATAAAGTCCTGCTTCAATGGGGAGCGGCGCTTGAGACGATACTCAAAGTCCCTGCGGCGGCGAACAATTTCAGCAATCTCTTCACCAGAGAAGAGGCCTCGACGCTCGAGGTCGTCGAGCTCATCAGCCATCCGCTCCATCCGATACTGAACCACATCCGCCATCTCCTCTGTCCTGGATGGTGACGACCAACTGCAAGCAACGCTGTGTGAAAAAGTGAAATTGGGTGTGGTTTAGGGTTTAAACCCTAATTTTATATCACGCCCCGGAGATATAATTCCCACGTACGGAAGGATCCACCTAGTGACAGTATAACAGGAAACTAGAATCAACCACAAAGATACCATTTTCAAGACAATCAGGAAATTAGCAAAACTACTTCATATCCATGCATGCATGTTCATGATTACAAGAATACCAAAATAATGTTTCAGAAAACATCCAATACTGAAAAATATAGAAACCATAAAACCACATCAAACCGGGAACAGCAAATGTAAGGACAGGTATCAACAGGAGAGTAACGTAGAACAACCATTTTAATTTTAAAACAACCCCCTTCCAATTACATTTTAATTTGCAAGGTAATCCCAGTGTGAACATAAAAGAAATATCATTTAATTGAAGTATCGGCTTCTTGATACCTTGTCTTCTTCTTCTCCTTCGGGGTGATCGGACTGGAACCAGCGAAAGACAAGCCGGTGGCGGCGGAGGCGGCACACTCACTGGTTCCACGGGGGAAAATCACAGCGAGTGGTTGAGGGACCGGCGGTGGAGGCAGCGGCTCGCTGACCTGGGGGCCTCGGTTGGGGCCTAGAGAATCACCGGCCACGACGGAAAGCGGCGCTTAGGAAGGAAGGTCGGGTTTCCAGTTCGTATACGGCTGCTGACGAGAGTTTGCGGACTCAGGAAGTAGAGGCCGACGGCGGCAGTCAGTGGCTTCGGCTCGGAGATGGGAAGGAGGAAGAGGAGAGGCTTCGGTTTGGCCGAGAGAGACTCGCCGGGGGAAACGAGCGCCGAAGAACTTGAACTTGAGGGATCCTAGCGACCGGCGATGGCTGCGCTGCGATCTCAACTGCGGAAGGAAGCGGCGGAACCTTTTCAACTCGGGAAATTGAAGAGGAGAGCAGGGGTTAGGGTAAGCAGGATAATAACGAAATTTTTTTTCAAAGGGTTCCAAATTTTTTTAAAAAAAAAATCACCTGTTAAACCTTTTTATAAAAAAAAAACTTTAACAATTCACCTGATAAAATTCACTTGCTAAATTTATCAATTATAAGATTTCTTTAAAAAAAATCACCGGTTATAATTGTTTTTCATTCAAATTTAATAATTTTCAGAATCATAAGACTTTGCTATTATTAGGCTTCCAAGGATATTTAAATTAAAATTTAGGGTACAACGGTATTCAATTTCTATTCTGGAGATTTCTTCATGCAATATCGCCATCGCAGCTAATGCCAAAGTTGAGCCGTCTGTTGGATTCTGAGAATTGGCAGGGTTGATCCAACCACCGTTGGGCCTTATCAGTCAACTCGACGATGAGTCAACGATTTAATTCGGTGGAGTTCGGTATGGCGATATAGATCTTATCCCATTTAAATTCTCGACATACTCTTTCGATTATCGAGGTACCCTTTCGAGTCATAGACCTACCCTTTTTGATATCGTTATTACCAATCTAATCTCGTCGGTTGTCGAGTTATCTATTCGGATATCGATATACCCTTTTGGGTAAGCTTATCCCTATGGATAAAAGTATTAAAGTTGATGTGAAGGCTAGACCTTTTTTTCTTTAAGATGATATTGTCCCCGTCTAGATGTTTATGATCTATTGGTAATCATCTCTTAAAATACAACTGTCCGATCCTGGTCTCTCCCGCAAGTCCGGTCAGCCACAACCACAATCTCGATTGATCTGGTTCTCTCCCCCTATTTCAAAAGAGCCGAATCACCCCTCCGTCTCCTTCATGACCGAATAGCCCATCCGGCCACTCGGTCACACGGCCATCCGGCCATCCGGCCACTCGGCCATCCGGCCAATCGGCCACTCGGCCACTCGGCCACTCGACCATCCGGCCATTCGGCCACTCGGCCACTCGGCCACTCGGCCATCCGGCCACTCGGCTACTCGGCCACTCGGCCATCCGGCCACTTGGTCATCCGGCCACCCGCCCACTCGGCAGCTCAGCTCTGCCACAGCCCGCTCGGCAGCTCAGCCCTGCCACAGCCCACTCGGCACCTCAGCAGGCCGAATCTGAGTCCTCAGCAGACTCCTCAGTATGCCGAAACCGAGTCCTCAGCAGACTCGCCTTACAGTGCCCTGGCATGTCCCATCATGACTTCTGACAAGCCCACACCCCCATATTTAATGCTATATCTCTGCGGCATGCACCGCTGCATTTTCAGATGGTGACAACATAATACTTTATCGGCGATGGGACAACGGACTCGATTATTCCTGTCACTTCATTAATCATGAAAGGACATTCCTTAAATGATGACGTGACAGGTATGCACGCTCATCTCCCTTTACAAAGACCACTCCGCTCCACAGGTATTCCTCTCCCGAACTCTCTCAACTTTTACACGCTCAAGTTCCACTGTTCATTTTCTTCCTCTCCGTTTTCTCCACTGACTTGAGCATCGGAGTGGTCGCGCCGGAGCAACACCCGGCCTTCCTACTGACGTTCCTTGTGTCCGCAGGTTGTTCCTGGAGTTGTTGTTGGTCTTCATCGTCTCCGGCGAAGTCACCAGCGACCCTGAGGCCACTATCCCCTGTAGCTCCGCCCACTGTTCAGCGCTTACAGCAAGGAGGCTCAGGCGAGCTAGGTCCTGTGGCCCTCGAGCTTCTTCTTCTCCACAACGATCTAAGTTTCAAAATAGAAACACTTCAAATTTTGAAATAGAAACACTCCAAATTTCGAGGCCTAGTGGACTTTTGAAGCTTTAGAGTTCTTAAGAAAGGAGATAGAGAAGAGAGCTCGAAAGGAGATTTCACTACTTGAGTTCAATTGAATTATTGGAGGAGTCAAGTTCCTTTTATAAGGATGAAAGATATTTCTAAGATTTTTTTTAAATGGGGTGAGGAAAAGATTCATTAATTGAGAGAAGGGAGGGAAAGAGAGGATCGGCTAGGGGAAGGGAAGCTAAGTTATTACAACACTCGCAACCACGCATGCAAGATACAACAGATTGTATGACAGCAGAAAGTAAAATATTTATATTTTTCTTATTTAATAGGAAGTCTAAGATCCAATCAAACATATAAAAAATTAAACAGTAAATTTATTAACGTAACATATGTTGTCTTATTTGAATGTGTTGCCTTAGGAAAAAGGAAGAAAATGAAAATTAAATATATAACATTATAAAAAATACCCTCACTTCTTAAATTAGACTTTGATTTGATTTTTTATAATATTAATATTTATTTTATAAATATAAATTGGATATTTTTTTAATAAACAAATTAATTCTTTTATATTACCATTTAAATTAGTTATTTTTGAATAAAAAATAATTCTTTTATACTACCGATAATAGAAAATCATTGTTGACTTATTTTTCTCTTCAATAATATTCACTAAACTGAAATATGAGATTATACTCTGAATTAGTTCCCATATAAAATATGAGATTTCTAAATTAGTTCCCATATAAAATATTACCAATTCATTTTTCTATCAGATTTCAATGCCCTTTGCAAACTCTAGATCCCTCATTTAATTTAGCAACTAAAAAGAATGAAGTAAAAAATACACCATCTTAAAAGTAATATCTATTTCACCATAATAAGAATAAAGTATATCCAATCATCAAGTCACAAATCTTACATTAAATAATAATAGTCTAACAAACATCCAAAATTATCCAAGTACATAACATTCAAATGCATAATACATAGCATCCAAATATAATAATCCAATTATATATCACATAACAAGCAACAAACTAATCATGCGGTGGATTCTCTTCATCCATCATTTGGAATAACAAGTTTTGTGATATTCATAAGGACATCCAAGTAAAGCTTTCAACATCTTTGAGCATTGAACAAGATACAAATAGCAGGTAGAAATTTTATATTATTTAACACCTAGTTGACTCAACAAACTCTACACTTCATTCTCAGAAATAGGAAGTTTATTTGACTTTGTTGAACTCATAATGGCTTGTAATACTTGTTCAATTACATTACTTATACTCGTCGTTATCAACTTTACCTTTTTTTGCACTCTTATTCTTTGATGATGCTCTAACAAAAGAATTAGCTTGAGATTTAGTTGATTCAGAACCAGGAGTTGGAATTTGAGCATCCTTATTAATTGCACATTTGAATTATCCAAATAGATTTCCTGTTGAGTAATCATAAATTTAACTTGATCAATGATTTCAAAATGATTTCCACCAACATTATTCTCTGTTTAAATGCTAACTCTTCTCTTCCGCATTTCTGATGCAATTTTAGCATGTTGTCCCATAGCCCTATCTTTCCTATATAATTGAACAAACTTCTTATAATTTTGAATAGGCTTGCTTTTCCATTTGGTAGTTTTAGATTTTATCTACAAGTTACAATATAATTGCATCAAACATTCATTCAAAGATAATATAACAAAAGAAAATCAAATATAGTTTTCAAATGCATATCATGAAATGCACCTCAATTAGTTGTTGTCAAACTTCAAGTTCAACAATGAACATTTCTGTGGTGGGATCTCATGCAAAATCACTCATATCGTTCTTGAATATATCATAACATGAAAACTAACATCTTTTTATATGTTTCATGTGATTTTGAATCCTTTCATTATCGATAAGTTTATCAGGAAATTTTACTTTCAATTCATTCATAATATTTTCAAATGTATGTATAGTAAAGGTTCTATCAACCCTATTACCTATATTATGTTGGTTCAAATATGCATTAATAAGAGCATCATCCATTACTTTATGCCAAACACACTGATTATTCACCTTACTTGCCCTTACACTTTCACTTTGCAAGTCCTTTTTTAACATCTTTAAAAATAAAAATATAGTAACAATCAAAACACACAATCACATAAATAGTCATATAACATAAAATTCAAGTAATATAATAAATTAAAATGCCAACATTTACAATCATCCAATTATAAGAGAATTTATCCAAAACCACAAGATAAACAAATAAACATATATTTCATGTATTATAATCTAATCACATAGTCGCAGCTATGGAATCCCTAAGCAATTCTCCCCTTCTTGCATCGTCATGGTCATCTCTATTACTATGATTTTCTTTTTGATGTTCACTATTATTACTAAGTTCAACATTAATCTCGACAAACAATCCCTCTTCTAGATCAACATTAATCACTACAAAATATAGGGTATTAGCAACGAAAATTTACGACGAATTTTTTCGTCACAAATTTGTGACAAACTTTGCAATGAAATTTATTTTCATTGCCAGTTTGCAACGAAAATAGTTTAGTTGCAGAAATTACGATGGACTAATTTTTGTCACAATAATCATCGCTATTTGGCGACGAATCATAAATTCGTCGCTAAATTTGGCGACGAATATGAGATTCATCGCCAATTAGTGACGAATTTTGATTCGTCGTCAAAAAACTCCTAACTTATTCACCCGATCTGATCCCTTTTTCCTTCTCCTTCGCAATTTTTCCCCTCTCTGCGCGATTCTCTGCTGTCATGCGACCTCGCGACCCCGATCTCAAGTTTTCGTTCCTCTGATCTCTTCGGCGACTGCGACGGCGATGGTGACGCGTTAGGTGACAGTGCACAATGGTAAAATCCTACCTTTCTTTGCTATTTCCCTTTCTTCCCTCCAGGCGGTACGCTGGCTGAGCCCTGGCAGCATGGTGGCCGGCCGGTGGCGGCCCGCTGGCGAGGCACTGGCGCACGGGATGTTGGCGTGGTGCTGGCATACCGATGGTGGAGCGGTGGTGGGAGCAGTGGTGGGGCGCTGGCAAGGCGTTGTCGGGCCACTGGCTGGCCGACCGCTAGTGGGCTGCTGGCCGGCCACTGCCAGGCAGCGGGTTAGGGTTGCTGGCCGGCCGCAGGTTAGGGCTGTTGGCTAGTTAGGGTTGCTTGCGGGTAGTAGGTTAGGGCTTCTGGCCGAGCCACTGCCCGATCGTCGAGCGCCGATTAGGCCGCTGCTTGATCGTGGGGAGCCAATTAGGCCGCTGCTCGACTGTCATTTAGGTCGCGAGCCAGCCCTCACTTATTAATTTTATTAATTATCTTTGTTAGATAATATAAGTTTGTAATTTTGTTTGTGCAGGTCTTATTTTGAGGTGTGCTTCAAGTCTTTTCGGCTACACTCGATTATATTCACCTGTTTTAGGTATAATTTTATTTATTGTTATAAGAAGTTAGCATGATTGACTTATCTTATGGTTGTTAATGAGGTAGTAGTAGCCTTTATATGTAATAGTTTTGTTTTATAATTTAATAAATTGAAAATAGGAAAATATAAAAAGAAAGGAGTTGGATGTATAAAAAGAACAAATCTGAACGTAGAGATTTAACTGATGAGTTTATTGTTGGATTGAAATAATTTTTGAAATTTACTTCTACTAATATTGAATTTATAAATGGAGATAAGATAAGATGTCTTTGTAGAAAATGTCACAATAATAAATTTTTATAATGTGACAAAGTTCGTGAACATCTTTGTAGATTTGATTTTACCCCGAATTATTATAATTGGACATGTCATGGTGAACCATTTAAATTTGATAAGAATTATGGACAAAATATACAAGTCTCAGTTAATAGTGATTAGAGCTATTATAATCAATTCAATCCATATCAGAGGATGGTAATTGATGCAAGAGGTTATCATTTCTTTCTTGATCGAGTTTTACAAGTTCTAGTTATCCTCCAACATATGAACAAATATTTTCTACTTATACATCACCATTGGAGGGGGTACAAGAACAAAATGTTCATGAAAATTTGAACAATGAGGCATATCTTAAATTTCAAGAAATGTTAAGTGCTGCAGATGAACTTGTGTGGGCTGATTGTGACACTCACACTAAATTATTTCTCACTGCAAGACTATTGAATGTTAAGGCAGAGCATAATGTGTCTAAAGATTGTTTAAATTATTTTGTTCAAGTTATGGAAGAGACACTTCTGCGTGATCACATAATGCCTACTAATTTTTACAGTATGAAAAAATTTGTAAAAGACTTAGATCTTCCGATGGAAAGGATTGATCCTTGCAGAGATGGTTGTATGATATATTAGAGAGAAGATCAAGATGCAGATGTGTGTAAATTCTATAATCAAGTGTAACACCCGCCCTTACGTGACCTAGACGGACGCTACATTTTTTTTTTTCATTCATTCATACATATGAATCATGAGCATTGCAGCGGAACTTAAAACTTTCATACATGGTAATGTTGTATTCATATGCAATAGCAAACTTTATTAATAAACCTTTCTAATTCCAACTTAAGTCATGCATATCTGGGTATACTAATTTTATTTAATAGAAACCTTAGTATATTATTCTTATCTGTAAATAGTAAACATGCAATTATTAGATTCAGAATCTAGAACGGTAACAGGATCGTTCTCTGCCAAGTCACTGCCACACACATACTTCACCCTCCTGCTGCTTCCCATTCCTTAGTAACCTTTAGTTTGATCTGCAACATAAGAAAGTAATACTATAAGCACGAATGCTTAGTAAGCTTCTTTCCTACTCACAAAATCAAACGTCACGTAAGCATGAATATTCATAGCTTATACATAATAATATTACATCAATCATATACTTGATTAAACCTTAACATTAAATCAAGTATGTTAAACATGAACTCATCTTAGCATTTCATAAGCATATAAACTAATCTTTCATTAAATCATGTGCATAAACATTTATGATGCAATTTTGAAAACATATCATATAATAGTTAAACATAATCATTTTATCATTGTTTGGGGTCCCCGACTTGTATCCATTCATTATTTGCGCGCATTCATTCCAAGTCAGTACGAGGTAGCCAAAACTTGACTACTAGGATCCTAGGTCTTCACTTCGGTCCTTTGACCTAGGGATCCCTTGTAATCCGAGGTAGCTAATCTCGACTACTTGGTAACTAGGTCTTCACTTCTGTCCTTCGACCTAGGGGCGTTCTTAAGGTGCCCATCCCTTGGATCCCCTTCACTTCCGTCCTTCAGGGTCCGGTACAAGCCATGCCTTAAAGTAAAATAATGATGCATATGCTTTCTTTTCATTTTCATCATGAATGTTCCATAACGTTTCTTTATCATAACATAATGAACATTCATGCATCATTTCATTACATTTCATATAGCATGTTACATCATAGCATATTCTCATTTTATAGCCTTGGCATGAAATAGAAACATAACATTAGCATGGTTAGCGTTGTTGAAACCTTTATTCAACCAAAACCATAATTCTCATAAGGTTGGTCAAACTTATAGGTTTCCTTTACCTTGTCATATAAACTCATTTCATTTAAAACCTACACATGTTAAGTTACACCAACCATAGTAAATCTTGCTTGAAACCCAAACCCAGCGAAACCCTAATTGCCTAGGGTTAGCCGAATCCTTATAGGGTTCTTAGGCTCTTAGCCTAAACCATAAACCTTAAACTTTCATACTTCATCATAAACATCATTAACTAGGGTTTGCAACTATGGTTGAGTTTAAAGACTCAACTCTTTCTCCTTTATCATGTTTAGGCCGAAACCTAACCTAGGTTAAGTTGAACCACATAACCTTAATCCATCATGATAAATCATACATCAATACAAAACAACCTTAGTTAGGTCTAAACATAAATCAAACCCTAACTTCATTTCTCATAATTCATGGATAGCATATCTTTTCATAGTGACTATTCTTTAACATGATATCACTTAGAACATAATCTTAACATGGTATAGAGTCATTGAGCATAACATCATAAAACATTGCACCATGGCATTGGGTAAAACTTTATTACATAAACATGCACACATATACGCATAGTAATCGATCGAGTGATCGATTATACTCAATATAATCGATCCAGTGATCGATTTGTGTCCCTTTTAATCGATCCATAGATCGATTACTTATACAGTGGCTTTTCCAGAGAGCATGGTAATCGATCATGGAATCGATTACGCTCCTTAATCGATCAATTGATCAATTATTTAACGTAATTTCCTTCTCATTAAACCTAATAATCGATCATTAGATCGATTACGCCTCCTTGTAATCGATCCATTGTTCGATTACATGTTCCCCTACTCTATCAAGAGATCGATTAACCATGTAAACCTCGTTCAACCGAAATTACTATTTTCTTCCAGTCGAAACTACTAACATGTTCATATCTATCCATGTTCATCCGAAACCACTAACATGTTCATACATATTTTCCATACAACAAATAAACGAAACATGAACTTCATACATGCAAAACAGGAACTTCATACATGCAAAACATGAACTTCATTCACACAAACGTTAAAACTATTATGTTGCAGGGGAGGGAAACTTACATAGGTTCTTTAGAGAATTTCTTTTACCCTAACAAGAGAAGGTAAACCTTTACTTAGGACCTCCTTGGTCCTTCTCCTTACTCTCCCTAAAGCCTCCTTGCCTTTGCCCCTTGGTCCTCTACCTTTGGAAACTTGGTTGATGGTGGAAGCCTTCCCAAACCTCTCGGCCACAAGGGGAAGAAAGGAGCCTTAAGGCTCTCGGCCAAGGAGCAAAGAGAGGGAGAGAAAGATGTTTTCGTTAAGGAGAGCCAATCAAGATTTGGTGAGGGAAGAAGCTTTATAAAGGGAGTGAAGTGAAGAGTTACAAATCAACTTGATAACTCTTCCATTAATTTCCCATTAACTCTTGTAATAAAGCACATATGCCTCTTCACTTGCTTGTAATGCCTTTATGATGAATAAAACCTCAAAACAAATTCATGAAGCTGCTTCGGTGAGGAAGAGAAGTAAAGAGAAAAGGAGGTTACAAATTTGTATTTGTAACTCCTTTCTTCATAATAAATGAATGGGGGGTGATGTCTCCCATGTCCCATTACTCTTAAATACATTTTCCCTTATGCCTTTATTAAGATATTCTTGCTAGAACTTGTGGCTAACTCATGTTTCTACTAGGCTTGCCACTTAAGGTCCAAGGTTCAATCCTTGGCACCTCCTTTCTTTTCTTTTTATTTTAGGCAAAGCCCACATGAGAAT
>NW_027431724.1:0-7398 GCF_044706935.1 Curcuma longa
TCCGTAGCGTGGTAGCATACATGGATCCCTCCTCTGTCATTGTGACCAGGAGATGAGAGCTTGCTCGTCCACTTATGATTTGGGTACCAGGATAGGTGTACACCTTGAGGACATCCTGTCCACTCGGTCACGCAGGAGCAGTGACGGCAGAGTGCACAGTGGTCATAGCCCTACCCACTCGACTTCACCACTGTGGATGAGTACTCAGACGGGCTTTAGTTCCCACGCGACGTCACCGCTAGAGGGGTGACTGATCTGACTGGCGTCAGGGGTGACCAGGACATGCATTGCACCATGTGCATACTGCACTATTGCATTTGTTTATGATTGTTGCACTTGTTTGATGCACTTGGATGACATGCATATACAGGAGACCTATATGTTAGTTTGGAGATTTCCTTTCACCTTACTATTATTTATCGGACTCTGGTATGTGCAGATCTACTGTTATTCAGTTTTCTACCTTATTTACCTTCCAGTAGACTGTACAACATGTTATTACTGTTGATAGCTTTTATACACATATCTGCTAGATACCTGCTGAGTTTCATTTGGAACTCACCCCGTTTTACCTGTATGCTATTTCAGGTTGATGCCGTGTGGAGAGCTGCACTGCTAGTCCCGAACCATGTTTTGGTTTATTTTACTTTACAGTTTACGTGTATTTGGACATGTTGGACTTTTGGATGTGTTTTTTCTTCAGTACTTGGTTTTCCGCTGATCCGATATTTTTGATTTCCATTTCGAGTTGTTTATCGAATTTCTGGACGGATTGATATATATGCGTGGTTGTGATACTATATTTTAGGATGTGTTGAGTGGCCGTGTGGGTCACATTTATTTCTATTTACCTGTATAAATCCATAGCCTGTTATGAATTGGCCGTGTGAGCCTTATATATGTGTATGTATTCAGGGAAAGTCAATTGTTACAGGGGAGATGCTGCCGAAATTTCTCGAAAGGCGGTCTCCCGGGGCGTAACATTGTATATACAACAGTCTTTTGGCTTTGCAATGAATATCATCTATCTCAAATGGCCTACTCTAAATTATATACAATAATTCCCCAAGGTAAATAAGGGTCCATTTGACGGATCCTTAATTTGATCAACACCATACGTATGTGGCACTATCTGCGACTTGGTTAATATATACTCCACGTGATATGTCAATTGTCAAACCGACTCAACGAACTGAGTCGTCGACCTCTCGACTTTTCGAATAATTTGACTTACTGAGTCGACTTCACCAATCGAGTCATCAATCTCCTGACTTCTCGAGCAGTCTGACCTGCTTGCTGACTCAACCAATTGAGTTGCCGACTTTTCAACTTCTTGAGTAGTCTAACCTATCGAGTCGATTCGACTAATCGAGTTACCAATCTCTTGACTTCCTAAGTCGCCTAACCTGTTGAGTTGTCAACCTCTCAACTTCCCGAGCAAACTTGTCAAGTTCTATTAATTGGGTTCAACAGGGCACAAGTAGACATTGGACATGATCCTCACTTTCTCATGATCTCTCCCCTCACTCTCTCATGTTCACTTCCCCATCTCCACATGATCTCCACAAAGACCTCACATTAATAAAAGTTAGGCATATGCTCCGATCAAAGGGGACTCTCTAACTCAACATCTCTTATAATTTTTTCCCTTTTTCATCGAAACACCAAGACGAATTAGGTATCAAAGTAGTTTCACTAGGACAAGTCTCAGCGAGTCCTTTGATATTTGTTATTCTCCATGAATTCGGTTCCACCATGAGAAGACCAGCAAAGAAGAAGATTTCAACATCATCGCTCTTCATTGCAGGATGGATTTCTACCGTCGTATCACTGTGGTGAGATTTCTACACTACAACACCCAATTTTATAAAGTCTCCTTAGAGCCATTGTAGAGATTTGTCAAATATAAATTCTCCATTCCCAATTATATTACCATATGTAAACCACAAATATTGCAGAAAAGACAAGAAAGAAAATCTTAATATTAGACCTTCGGATCAAATTTTAAAAACTATTAGATGTTCTACTATATATATATATATATATATATATATATATTTTAATTATGTTTTTTTTCCATAGGTTATAAAATTACTTTTGCGTAATAAAATAGGTTAAATTATTTTCATTTTGAGCTGTGTTGCCATTACAGAAAGGGTAGATCCGGCGTTCAATAAAAAGGCCAATCAACAAATGAACGGTCTTGATCGTGAGGCTCAGCGAAACCCTAATTGGTCCATCCCCCCGCTTTATATCGACGCCTAACGCCCCCCAAACAGGCAGATCGAGCTCCTCTGCGCCTCTGTTCTTCCGTCTCTTTGTTTCGACCTTCGTGTTTCGTTCCATCTTCTCTCTGATTCCTTGGCTCACAGATCGTGATGGGGATTCCAAATGATGTGAGCTTTATGGAAAGGACGCATCCATTGGATTGGCTGCGATGATGCTTTCTTTTACTTGAATAGGAAGAGCTGATGGTTTCCCCATTGTTCTTTGTTTTTTTTTTTTTGGTTTCAATTCTTTTTTTTTTTTGGGCTTGTTCTTCAATCTTATGGATGATGAGAATATATGTAAATCACAGTTATCCCTGTCTGATAAGTTCGTACGGGTGCTGACAATATTCAATCTGACACATTTACTGCTTTTTTTTTTGTTGATTTTCCGGTTCTTTTTGATCGATCTTTCCTTTGAATCAAGCAGCCATCTCTGTTGCCAATGATGACTATTTTCAAAGCTTAAGGCAAGTCATAGTACTTGTTTTATGATGAAAGATTTGAAACTAGGACGGTCTGAGGCAATGATATGAAATTATTAGAATTTTCGATTCAAATGGTTTATTGTTTGATGAATTTTTAATGTTTTTAGTTGGAGTTATGAATTTATAGTTTATGAAATGGCTTGTAATTGGGCTAAATGGTTTAAATGGACCAATGTGGTAATCTAATGTTTTGTTAAAAGATAAGATTAGAAATGAATTAAAAGAAATTATGAGACTAAGAATTGTAACTAACAATCAAGGAAGTAAAAGAAATTAATTTAAGACTGAGAATTCGATTAGAAAATATAAGAATATTAATTGGTCGATAGATAAGTTAAATTGATGGGATGGAATTTAAATTAATTAAAGTAAATCGATGAGACAAGATAATTTAAATGATAAAATTAAGTTGAATTAGTAATAAATTGGAAAAAAAAGGATAAATGTAAGTTTTTTACAATAAATTTATGATAAATTATTAACCAATCTAACTGATTTATGCATCAGAAAGTAATGAAAAATTAAACTAACAGGCATGCCTATGCCTAGTACAATGGCTATTCAGTGAATGCTTACAATAGCAAGAACTAGTAGATAAAAAACAAGGTTCTGGCAATGACTTCCAGACCAAGAGAAATCGTCTCCATTTAGAGATCTCTAGCCTGGTCGCATCACAATTGCACAAACCAGTATTACTTCGTTCAGGTTTTCTTTTCGTAAAGGCTTCTACTAAAATCAGTATAGTATCAATGCATGAAATTAAAATGCCCAACATAATATAAGAATAAAAGACAATAAAAATTGCATAGCATTTAGCAACCACTAATAAAGGTGATAACTAATATTTGTCAGCCTAATACATACCAGGCTTATGATCAGACTTCTTTGGAGGAACATAAGTGCTAATGCAATAGTAATGCTTTGGAGGAAACCTAGAGAATGCGAACAATTCAGCAGTAGAACCCAAGGATCCCCATGCAAGAGGTTCAGCAATCTTCCTGTAGAGTATGAAAATTTTGAGCTATCAGTATCATCGACAAGAGTAGAAATGCCTGTAGTGGGGAGCAGTAGAAAAAACAAACAATGATGGAGAAAGAAGAAAAAGCCATCCTTACATGGAATCTAGTATTTCCACTTTTTGTGACTGTGTAGTCTATTGCTTCTCTTCAGCATGGCTTGTCCTGGCTCGTTCCATAAACAACACATTTGGAATCCAATGGCTTCTAAGTTTCTGATAGAAAATGGCAAACTCAAGCAGCAATAGTAAGATTATCCAACCGCATCTGGGTGCATCTAATACATTTTCCAAAAAGCCATAATCGTTGCTTCCTAAGATTCTGAATTATTTGCTTTGACCACTCCACTCTGATACTTTAAGTTCTTACATCAAAAGTGCCCCTCTCCCTTATGGTCTAGCTTTTATACTATCTCCATCTCGGTCTCTCCTAGCAACAGGTCGTCAATGGTGTATTATTGACTCTTTGGTTAAGTTTGGATTCTGCCCCTCATTAATGGACCACTCCACTTGAAGTTCTGTTTTGAAAAGCATTCGAATGAATCAGTAAGTGTTGCATGTGTGAAGCATATAGCAAAAGGTGATCTTTTATCTTCAATATCACTCGTCTACAATTGAGCTTTCAAGAGAGGCTAAATTCAATTAACAAAGGCTTGATACTGAAATATAAAGCATCAGCAGGGGAAAAATTTATTTCTCCGAGACTTTGTATTAGTACACCTTATCAGAGGGAGAAAATATGCAGCACCATGATTTATCTGTGCAAGGATGATGAATTCAAACTGAAGGAACAAGGCAGCAGGAAAAATAAATAAATTGGTTCTCAGTCTTAATACTGACAAAACGCATTTGCTGGAATGCCTCCAGACAAGTTGGCTTAGTGTTTGGACTCAAGAAAAGAAAGCAAGCAACTGTGGTGCCACACAAAATTCCTTTTACACCCAACACAATAACCCTGTGATTGGGACTGAACTTACTTGAGCTGCTTAACTCAAGGAAGTACAATGTGCCTAAGGAATATTCAGATTCGTTTAAGAATTTGCAACCGATTGAGATTTGTCAAGTAAAAAATTACACATACGATATTACAATTAAAATGCTCAAAAACATATATAATTCATAATAAGATGAATTATATGGCATATCATAGGCATTGCTTTACAAGCTTTCATGATATCAACAAAATATTTTATCAATCCGATATACTCTTGAAGTGCATAAGAATAGTGTAATAATATCTGCCCAGTTAATAAAGAAAAAGAAAGTCCTCTAAAGAAAAATTATGTATGAAGTTGAAACTCATAGAATAGCTAAAGCAATCAAACCAAAATAAAATAATGCTGCCAATAAAAAACAGTCCGGTGCATAAAGCTCCCGTTAATGTGGAGTCGGACCACTTTGGATTATTGTATACAGTCTTATCTTACATTTTGCAAAAAGTTCTTTCTGCGACTCAAATCCGTGACCTTAAGGTCACATAACAGCAAGTTTACCATTGCACCAAGGCTCCAACTTTACCATTGCACTAATGCTCCCCTTCAAAATGATGTTGCCAATGCTAAAAAAATATACATGAATAACTACACATCAAATTCATTAATTACCCATGGAAGTTCAAAAACCAAGCATGTAAGAGTGTTCTCCATGTAGCAAGTAAATAAGGATAGATAACATTAACCTCAAGATAAGAAACATAAATGGAAATTAAATGAAACTTGCTAGCATAAATCAAAACAGACCATCTGCCCATTATACCCAAGTTAAAACTATTTGGCACATGCAGCAATCATTACACAGGTGTTTGCCTGTATTGAGAAATAGATTTTTTTGTTGCAGGTTGTACTAAATGAGACAAACTTAAACCCTGTGGAACCCAATTATATTTTTGTTGTGAATAATCCTTGACATGATCAACTGACTTACACACAAGCACCTTACAAATACTAATGCTTGATTTGTATTCATGTTACATGAAAATTTGTATTTCTATGCCATTGCTATTCACCCCTCTCCTCTAGCCACACTCAAACAGTCTTCCGGACCAGCCATCAATCCTACAAGTATGCCTTGTAGATCAAACCAACAAACAAGGATGTCGAAAATCTGCCATTATGGTAATTTGTGACTTCTACATTGAAAATTCACTAACATTTAAATCAACACGCAAGTCAATTTCAGTCCTTCTCTTCTACCAATCTTTTTCATCATATTGAAAAAATTAGGTAGATCAATGATTTTCTTTTTGAGGGTTCAAAATGTTACAGGTAATACATCTAAGACTAACTATCTTCATTGTATTCTTTATATTTACGATGTACATTGACATGTATTTTATAACTTAGAGCAATTTTCCTCCTAACATCGACATGAATCTCTCTAATATGTTCAACAAAACTCTTGGCACTCTCAAAAAAAGAGATGTGGTAGGTAATTGAATTAGGCCAATTGGTTGATAGAGCTCTAGGCCTATTATTATACAATAAATAAAATAATTTAAGTAATTGTTCCAATAAACTCAAATATTGACAAGATCTTTTCATCCACTAGACATCTATGTAGATTTCCTAAAATATGATTGACGACCTTCAATTTGACCATCAATCTAGGCTGAAAGTCTAGGGTGAAATGCAGATAGCAATTTAAGTTGGATTCCAAACAATTTTCATACTGTATTTCAAAAAAGCTAACAAACTTAACTTCCATTGTTGACACTATTGAAGAGGATAACTAGATCTAACAATTTGGCTATATACGATGCATTATTTATTTTATTGCACGAGATAAAATGGGACACTTTAGAGAAGCTATCAACTACGGCCAAGATAGAGTCATGACTTTGATTTGTTGGGCAGTCTAGAAAAATACACGCTAAGGTCTTTATAAGATTCATGGGGATCCAGTAATGACGTGTAAAGATTTGTGTTTTAGGGTTGTTTAACAAGTATGAGATTGTGGCACAATTTGACCAACATCTTGTCTCAAAGACGACAATAAAATTTATCTAAAGACATCAACATCTTTCCCAAATGTCCTACTAGTCCTCCACCATGTAATTCTCAAACTAAGAAATCACTAAGTAAGGCTCGAGGAATGCAAGGCATGTACCTTTAAATAGGCAACCATCTCTAATGACAAAAACTACCAACCGGTAATGACTTCCATGTTGACTATCATGAAAGATTAATATTAAAATTAGGTCATGTAGGATACTCATTCTTTAATTATTCAAATCCAATTACCAGTGTACTCATCCTATACAGGGTAGCTAGTATTTGACTTAATGAGTTGGCGGGTTGTGTTTTTTATTAGGTTTATAGTTTAAGACAAAGTGTATTTGTTGATGAAGATAATCATCCACCTGACATGTTTAACAATTAGTTTCTTTTGTAACAGATGGTCAGACTAAAGGATGAAATCATGTGGCATCAGGCAGTGTTAGGATCACTTATGTAGATGGTCAACAGCTAGAGGTGGAGGCAAAAAGTGTGAGATTAGGAAATCTTGGCAAGGTGAGTTTAGAGGCAGTAAGTATGGAATGGTGGTGGCATGCCTTTGAGGGGACTAGGGTGCATAGCTCTCAAGGGGGCTGTTGGATTTCTTCAATACCAGATCTCTGGAAGAAATAGGA
>NW_027431725.1:0-61962 GCF_044706935.1 Curcuma longa
TGTTGGATATGATTTTGCAAGGCAAAATTAAAGTGCCATCGATCGTTGAAAGTCTGATATGACTTCAAAATCGAAATCTACGTTTCGCGTAGATAAATCTAGACTATTAATTTGCTCAAAACCGATTATGGGTGAATGAGAAATTAATTGGCTAAAGTGGTGTCCAAAATAATATTAAGGGAAAGATGGGATTTTAGTCCCACATTGCTAACCGGCGATAGCTAATGTTTCCTTATATGTGTTGCTGTGTTAATGAAGTTAACACAAGAAGCACAGGTACTCTCTATCCATGGGCGAGCTGGTGCTCGCACCTGTGAGCCCGCCACCCGCCACGTGCGCACGTGCGCATGTGCGCAATGGGCGCTTTGTAGGCGCACTTTGCACTTCGCACGTACGCGTCGTCGCGAGGAGCTTAATTTATTGCTCCGGGTAACATTGCAGTGCCTGCGTGGCACTCGGGTGACGTGTCGGGCGCGCATGTGACGTGGCATTGCCTGTGTGGCATCCGCGTGGGCAAGTAGAGGTGACTGTGTTGTTGATTGGGCAGGCAGATGGCAACCGTCGATCAAAGAGGTGTGATGGATCGCTTGTGATGCGATCTGGAGCGGTGGATCGCGAAGAGTCACGATCAGACCGCTTGGGAAGAGACTTGATCTGAAGCGTCGGAGTGAATGGATCCAGATCCGATGGCTGATGGTAATAAGCTAGATCTGAGGGTTGTGTCCCTCAGATCTGATGGATGAGATTCGAGTGGGCTGTGTGAAGGGTTACAACCCTTCAAATTGGACGATCCAGATCGATCCAGCCCAAAGAACACATCCTCTCTTCAAACCCCTTTGATTAGTATAAATAGAACTCTCCAGATGGTGGAAATCTCATCGAATTCATCGATTCAAGCCTTCCTTGTGCATTCATCCATCTAGTGCATTCGGAGTCCAAAAAGCCTACGAGCAAGTTCGTCGGTCTCGGAATTTGGAGTGCTACTATTCCGAGGCGATCGTCGTTGTATCTTGGGAACGAGTTGCTGCTATCCGTTAGCACCAGTAGCGGAGCAATATCGTTTACGGAGATAGTGTCTAACACTAGCCTCGACGATACATATCAGTTTGCGTACTTCCGGAGCTACCGGATCTAACAGTCGTAAACGATATTAGTGCAATCTGATATGGCTACCAACGACGTTCCGACGACCGTTCCGACGACCGTTCCGACGGCCATTCCAACCGCCATGCCGCCGACATCAATTCCGCACGGAGAGAAGCCGGAGAAATTCAACGGAGCCGACTTCAAGAGATGGCAGCAAAAGATGCTGTTCTACCTGACAACGCTAAACCTCGTACGGTTTTTGCGTGAAGACCCGCCAGCCGCTACAGATGGTAGCAAGGCTGCTAGCGATGCGTGGTCACACGGAGATTTCCTATGCCGAAATTATATTCTCAACGCATTGGACAACTCGTTGTACAACGTGTATTGTTCATTGGAGACGGCAAAATCTCTGTGGGAGTCACTTGAGAAGAAATACAAGACCGAAAACGCCGGACTGAAGAAATTCATCGTCGGACGGTTTCTGGATTTCAAGATGGTGGATTCCAAGAGCGTGGCATCTCAAGTCCAAGATATGCAATTAATACTGCATGATCTGGATGCCGAAGGAATGAAGCTGAACGAGTCATTCGCGGTGGCCGCGGTAATCGAGAAACTCCCTCCGTCATGGAAGGATTTCAAGAATTACCTCAAGCATAAGCAAAAGGAGATGGGACTGGAAGACCTGATCCTGAGGCTACGAATAGAGGAGGATAATCGAAAGTTATCCGACTCTAGAGGAACAAAGCGGACTATCGACGAGATGTCCAATCTGATTGAGCCGAACGCCAAGAAGACGAAGCAGTTCAAAAAGAAGGCTCAAGTCAAGAAGTTCAAGGGCTCCTGCTACAACTGTGGGAAGTCAGGCCACATGTCCAAGGAGTGCAGACGCCCAAAGAAGCCAACCAGCGGGCCAAAGAATGCAGCGAACCACGTCGCAACCTCTCTTGAGGACCTGGATCTCACTGCAGTCGTGTTCGAAGCCAACATGGTGGACAACCCGAGGCAATGGTGGATCGATACTGGAGCAACCCGTCACGTCTGTTCAGACAAGGATATGTTCTCCAAGTATACCCCGATAAATGGAAGAAAGCTCTATATGGGCAATTCCATGACATCCCCGATTGTTGGACTCGGGAAAGTGGTTCTGAAGATGACGTCTGGGAAGGAGCTAACTCTTATTGATGTGCTTCATGTTCCGGACATCAGAAAGAATTTAGTTTCTGGATCGGCACTTGTTAAAGCCGGATTCAAACTAGTGTTCCAGTCCAACAACTTTGTACTTACGAAGAACGGTGTCTTCGTAGGTAAGGGATATTTGGAACAAAATTTGTTCAAAATGGTTGTAATGACTGTACACCGTGAGTTCAATGGTAATAAAATAAAAGCTTCCAGTTATATTGTTGAGTGTTTCAATTTATGGCATGATCGTCTTGGGCATGTCAATAATAATACGCTGAAACGTCTCGTCAAATTAAATTTATTACCGAACGTCAATGTTGACGAAACACACAAATGTGAAGTGTGTGTGGAAGCTAAATTGACGAAACTACCTTTTCATTCGGTGGAAAGGTCAACGACTCCTCTAGAGTTAATACATAGTGATCTATGTGACTTGAAATTCGTGCAAACTAGAGGAGGTAAAAAGTATTTCATTACTTTTATCGATGACTGCACAAGGTTCTGTTATGTCTTTCTTTTAAGAAGTAAAGACGAAGCCTTAGAGGCGTTCAGAACCTATAAAACAGAAGTTGAAAATCAACTTGACAAACGAATTAAAATAATTCGTAGCGATAGAGGTGGAGAATATGGTGCACCGTTTAATGAATTTTGTTCAGAATCTGGCATTATTCATCAAACAACGGCGCCTTACTCACCTCAATCGAATGGTGTTGCCGAACGTAAAAATCGGACACTAAAGGAGATGATGAATGCCTTGTTGATAAATTCAGGCTTACCTCAGAACTTGTGGGGGGAAGCAATATTATCAGCAAATCACATTCTCAATAAAATCCCTCACAAGAAAAGTGATAAAACTCCATACGAACTATGGAAAGGCCGCGAGCCATCGTACAAATACCTGAAAGTGTGGGGGTGCTTGGCAAAGGTCGAAGTACCTAAACCAAAGCAAGTAAAGATCGGACCTAAAACGTTCGATGCGGTATTTGTCGGATATGCCCATAATAGTAGTGCATATCGTTTCTTAGTTCACAAATCAGACATTCCTGATATTCATGTGGGAACAACCATAGAATCTCGGAATGCGATATTCTTTGAGAACGTATTCCCAAATAAGAAGGGAAACGTTGAAAGTGATAACAACGGAAGTTCAAACGGAAATGACGTTACCGAACTTAGTTGTTATAAAAGAACTATTGACGATCAAAGCGAAGAGCCACGTCGTAGCAAACGGGCTAGAGTTGAGAAATCGTTCGGGCCAGATTTCATGACTTTTATGTCAGAGATGGACCCAAGAACATTAAGTGAAGCTCTCTCTAGTCCCGATGCTCCAATGTGGAAAGAAGCTGTCAATAGTGAAATCGAGTCCATCATGAATAATCATACTTGGGAATTAGTAGACCTTCCTTCTGGTAATAAACCATTAGGTTGTAAGTGGATACTAAAACGCAAGTATAAAGCTGATGGATCGATTGACAAGTATAAGGCCAGACTTGTAGCCAAGGGGTACAAGCAAGAGGAAGGCCTTGATTACTTCGATACCTACTCACCAGTGACAAGGATTACGTCCATACGAGTGCTAATAGCCATTGCAGCACTGTATGACCTTGAAATACATCAAATGGATGTTAAGACTGCATTCTTAAATGGTGAGTTGGAAGAAGAAATTTATATGGAGCAACCCGAGGGGTTTGTGGCTCCAGGAAATGAGAAGAAGGTGTGTCGACTTGTTAAGTCATTGTACGGACTTAAGCAAGCGCCTAAACAATGGCACGAAAAATTTGACAAAGTAATGCTGTCAAACGAATTCAGAATAAATGAATGTGACAAATGCATTTATGTCAAAAACACACCTGAAGGATATGTAATCGTGTGTCTATACGTAGACGACATGCTAATAATGGGTAGTAATCATGATGTAATCATGACTACAAAGAAAATGTTGACCAAGAATTTCGATATGAAAGATATGGGTCAAGCAGATGTTATATTGGGAATTAAAATTCTCAGGACATCTGATGGGATAGTTTTGACACAATCCCATTATGTAGAGTCAGTATTGAAAAGGTTCAATGCGAATGATCTCTCTACAGTAAAAACACCTATGGATCTAAGTCAACACTTAGCGAAAAACCATGGTGAACCCATATCGCAGTTGGAATATTCTCGGATAATAGGCAGTTTGATGTATCTCACAAACTGCACACGTCCGGATATTGCCTGTGCGGTCAACAAGCTAAGTCGTTTTACGAGTAATCCAAACGATACCCATTGGAAAGCATTAATGCGAGTTCTTAGGTATTTGAAATATACTATGAACTATGGATTACATTATGGAAAATATCCCGCTGTGTTAGAAGGATATTGTGATGCTAATTGGATATCGGATACAAAAGACTCCAAATCCACTAGTGGATATGTATTCACGATCGGTGGGGGAGCAGTATCTTGGAAATCCACTAAGCAGACGTGCATTGCTCGGTCAACTATGGAATCCGAGTTTATAGCACTAGACAAAGCAGCTGAGGAAGCTGAATGGCTGCGGAATTTCTTGGAAGATATTCCGAGCTGGACGAAACCTGTGTCTGCCGTACTGATCCACTGTGATAGTCAATCGGCGATTGGAAGAGCACAGAGTAGTATGTATAATGGTAAGTCACGACATATACGTCGTCGACACAATACCATTAGGCAGTTGATCTCGAACGGAGTGATTGCAATCGACTATGTCAAATCCAAAGATAATTTGGCAGATCCCCTAACGAAGGGACTAAGTCGAGATCAAGTATACTGCTCATCAAGAGGAATGGGATTAAAAATCTACAACTGAAAACGACTGTAGCGGTAACCCAACCTTGTTGACTGGAGATCCCAAGATCTTGGTTCAATGGGATAACGAAGTTACAGAAGTTGTGTTACAGCACATGAGATATTTTATCTCTATCCCAATCCTAGGATGAATTTGTGCTGTCCTACCACATGTAGTGAGGTTAAGCTTATGCTTTTAATGACTTCTATACCTTATAAGGTGGAGTATGGTAGGATACTCTTGATAGAAGTGTCACCTATGTGAGTGTGAAGACAGGCCGCTTCAATGAAACACTCATGAATCCAAGATGGTGTCCATGGCCGAAACGGAACCAACCATGAGAACCTAAAGTAGGTGAGATAGGTCTCTGTGTGGATGTTATTGTCTTAGTATACACCAACAGCTGAGCAGTTCAAGACATCACGTTCACTGCGCAGCCTAGTATACTCGATAGCATTCCACTACGGAAGGTTCAAAGCCACAAGCTACCTCTCCTGATGCAGTGACTTATCGATTGGACTCTTGTAAAGTGTCAGCATGCATACATACATTGCATTAATTTCCATTCATGTGGGGGATTGTTGGATATGATTTTGCAAGGCAAAATTAAAGTGCCATCGATCGTTGAAAGTCTGATATGACTTCAAAATCGAAATCTACGTTTCGCGTAGATAAATCTAGACTATTAATTTGCTCAAAACCGATTATGGGTGAATGAGAAATTAATTGGCTAAAGTGGTGTCCAAAATAATATTAAGGGAAAGATGGGATTTTAGTCCCACATTGCTAACCGGCGATAGCTAATGTTTCCTTATATGTGTTGCTGTGTTAATGAAGTTAACACAAGAAGCACAGGTACTCTCTATCCATGGGCGAGCTGGTGCTCGCACCTGTGAGCTCGCCACCCGCCACGTGCGCACGTGCGCATGTGCGCAATGGGCGCTTTGTAGGCGCACTTTGCACTTCGCACGTACGCGTCGTCGCGAGGAGCATTGAGGAGCTTAATTTATTGCTCCGGGTAACATTGCAGTGCCTGCGTGGCACTCGGGTGACGTGTCAGGCGCGCATGTGACGTGGCATTGCCTGTGTGGCATCCGCGTGGGCAAGTAGAGGTGACTGTGTTGTTGATTGGGCAGGCAGATGGCAACCGTCGATCAAAGAGGTGTGATGGATCGCTTGTGATGCGATCTGGAGCGGTGGATCGCGAAGAGTCACGATCAGACCGCTTGGGAAGAGACTTGATCTGAAGCGTCGGAGTGAATGGATCCAGATCCGATGGCTGATGGTAATAAGCTAGATCTGAGGGTTGTGTCCCTCAGATCTGATGGATGAGATTCGAGTGGGCTGTGTGAAGGGTTACAACCCTTCAAATTGGACGATCCAGATCGATCCAGCCCAAAGAACACATCCTCTCTTCAAACCCCTTTGATTAGTATAAATAGAACTCTCCAGATGGTGGAAAACTCATCGAATTCATCGATTCAAGCCTTCCTTGTGCATTCATCCATCTAGTGCATTCGGAGTCCAAAAAGCCTACGAGCAAGTTCGTCGGTCTCGGAATTTGGAGTGCTACTATTCCGAGGCGATCGTCGTTGTATCTTGGGAACGAGTTGCTGCTATCCGTTAGCACCAGTAGCGGAGCAATATCGTTTACGGAGATAGTGTCTAACACTAGCCTCGACGATACATATCAGTTTGCGTACTTCCGGAGCTACCGGATCTAACAAAAATGTAATGATCCTTCGTGTAAATTAAATATAGATAATTACCAATGATGGATTTTTGATCCATCAATTTATTTCGATCGGTACTGGTACATATTATATTAATGCTGGGAACAAAATAACGCGAATAACAACTATTAATATATAAGCATATTAATTATCCATTAATGATGGTATGATAAATGATTAATTAAAACTTGATGTAGGCGTCGAGCTGTCCGGTGAGTGTTTGCGGCGTCAAGAGGATTTCCTTGCTGTGAAGGTACCCTCGAGCCCCTCGGAACCGTCCCGTGCCGCCGACGATCGCTCGCTCCGACACCGTCTCCAGCAACGGCTGCGCTATGAATATGCCCTGGATGTCCAGCGAGCTGCCGTTGTACTTGCCGCCGGTGAACACCATGGTGAACACCGTGAACCCCGAGGCGCCGGACCTGTCCGCGCCGATGCCGAGGCCTTGCGAGTGGCCGATGATGGGCGCTCGCAGGTCAGTCGTCTCCCGGAGGGCGTTGTCGTAGGCGACGATGTTCCCGAAGCCGGTGGCCAGGCCGGAGTTGTCGGCGTTCACCGACAGCACCACCGTGGCGTTGGGCGTGCCCATGGTTCTCTCGTGCTGGAAGAAGCGCAGGTGGAGGTAGTTCTCCGGAGATGCGGCCGCCGCTAAGACAAGCAAAAAGTAGCAGTAGAAGAAGAAGAATGTGGACGATGCCATTGCAACTAATTAATGGCAGAAGCTGGCTAGCTAATTAAGGATTAATGGGTGAGGATTAAGGGATCGCAATACAATTAATTAAGTGAAGCTTGCTTGTGTGGTGTATGTTGTGTTGTGGTGATGGGTTTATATAGAATACAAGGACGAAGGTGAAGGTAGGAAATGAATGATGAGGACCAAGAGGCGCCGGTCTCACTGTTTAATGTGTGTGTGTAAATATATTCATGGTATTCTACAAAGCATGCAGCCACGTCAAGCAGCAAGTTATCATAATACTTGATTAAAATGAGGTTAAGGTTCCAAGTAGCTAGCGTTCATAGAAAAAGTCGTATGGTGTTGTGTATTATTATAATATAATCGAATACTTTATCTGATTATTATTTTGACGCTGAAAATTATATATATATGCTTCTTGACTTAGATAATATAAAATGGTTGCTGACGAATTCTTATGATAAAGTCAATCCTTGAATCGATTGACCATTTCTATATATCAAGAATCAAGATCATATCCTTTCACCTTTCAAAGCAACTACGAATTGAGAAGCAAAAAAAATCTTCCTTCTATATATATATATATATATCTTCTAAAGATATTAGAATTTATCAATAGATAATTAAGCACAATTTTCACATCGATTTGTGGAGGGTTGGAGTCAACGATGCTAATGTATTTTCCTTTCTTCGATAATAGGATGGATGCATATATACATGAGCAAATTTATATTTAAAATCTATTGAATATATAATTATGTAGGAATTAATTATATATATTGAACTATAATCTATATAATTATGTAGTAATTAGTTGTTAAAAAGATTACGTCTACTAATTTTTTTTTAATTTTAATAATTAATGTCTGCTCAAGTGTTAAATCAATGCTGATGTCTCTTGTTACATAATAATAAAAAAATAAAAATCAACCCTTCCAATTTCTTGTTTGAATGGAAGATGCGAAAGAGTGGTTTGTTCTATGCGCTGACTTTTACCTTGTTCTTTGCCTTTGAAACCATTAATATTGATCATTATTTTAGCAGCAGTTATCTGGATTGTCTAGCTAGTTAGTTGTACATTATCATTAATTTACATCGTCCAGAGACCGGACTCTTATGGTCAAAGTCAATCCCTCGATCATTAGTTGACATACCGATCACGGATGATATATGTACCATCACATTTGAAAGATTTCATAATGGATCATGCACGTGGAGTGCAAATATTGTAAGATCTATTAATATAATTAAACAAACAAAAAGTCTATATGCATATATATATTATATGTATACTCAAGTTTAATTAAGGCCCGCAGTGTATATCCAAGCATAATTCTAAAAAATATGTTTTTTAAATATGGGTAAATTTAAAAATTATCATTAAAAAATTATAATAATAGCTTTGTTAATTATGACATGCTAATTGAATGATAACATTAAATAATTTTTTTTTATCACCTCTATAATTATTTTTCATTGTCTTCTATCCAAATTACTTTTAGTGCTAACTATTCAAAATTAAAAGTCCCAAAGTCCCAACCTTGTTTTTATTGTGACTTTCAATATAAATTAGATGTAGATTTTTTTTATTTCTAATTTGAATCTTAAGAAATAATACAAATTCTTCTAAGAAATATATATGTGCATCCGTAAGTGGAATTGAGATGATGAGATTGAAGGTAGAAGCTCATAATTGAAGAGTAATGCCTTGTAACTATAATGCCTTTCTAGTGTTTTTAATCCCTTTTCAACCTCGTTACTATATATATATATATATATATATATATATACAATTTTTTTATCCTATTTTTTTTTTAAAATTTTATTTTGGAGAGATATATAGATATAGAATGGAGAGATAGTTCAAGATAAAGATAGCGACGAAATTATAGTTATATTCAATATAGATCTTAGTCAATTTTGTTAATTTGATTCTTTCAAATTAATCAACTAGACTGCAATTAATTAATTTAAATCAACATTTCTAGTCGATAATGTAAACTCGAGTTGTTAATTATGGCTTGACAAATTCTAATAACTTCAGAACAGATACATGAGTGCTTAATTAATATTGTAGGAAGAACTAGTAAAAGTCAAGTTATTGAAATAATGTTGGAAAAAAACATATGGACACATCACCCACGAAGCAACTATCTATTATATTACAAGATTATTTAGATGTATCAATTTCTTTATAATTAATTGTTAGGACCCGTGTGAATTAGAGGGGATGAATAACTCCTCTACATGTCAATTGAATTTGCAATGGAAACTTCAAGCAAATTCGACAACACATGCACAATATCAAGATCTTACTTGGTTCACCACATCCCAAGGAGTCTACTCCAAAATCTAGTCCAATATTATCATCACTAAACATTCTCCTTCTCTAATAGGAGAAGTCTCTTACAAGATAACATAACAAAAAATTAAAGATGCAAATACAAATGAAAGTAAAAAATAATTTTAATTGAGAATTTTTTGTTATTGCTTGGACTAGCCTCTTGATGGTAGAAAATGTAGTAACACTTCGTCTCTAACCCCTTAACAACCGACTACTTCAAAACACCTCAAAACCTTCTTTCATAGGGTTCTTGTTTGGGTTGATTTTCACCTACTAGTGGACTAATCTTACCCACCAGTTGATTAATCAAGTGTAGATTCAAACTTTGCTCTAACCCGTCAGCTCAATGACTCTATCCACCTCAGCATCAGTCGACTACCCATTAATTCAGTCGGCTATTGTCTCTAATCAATCGAATCTTGTACTCGAGTTCTGAACATTCTATTTGCTTGAACAATGACATCATTCGACTACCCATTACCATCAGTCAATTATTACTTAATCAGTTGAGTTCTGAACAATTACATCAATTGGTTGTTCATTATCATCAATCAATTGTTACATAATTAATAGAATCTCATAGTCAAGTTCTGAGCAACTGATATACTCCATCAGTCGACTGATTACAAACAACTGAGTTTTCTAATTAATTTTCTACTTGCTACAATAATAATCGACTAACACTATAACAAATCCTAATTACTATAATAAACCTCAAAATTACTATAGCAAACTTCAAAATTACTGTAACAAATCCTAAAAACACCTCAAATCTTAATTTTTGGATTTAGAGTCCATTAGTAGATCGATACACCTTATCAATCGATTGATACTTCAGTTTCAACCTTACTAAAAATTGTATTCTTATCTTGTCTAGTATCCGATTGACCTCAACCTATTAGAACTTTCTTTGCTCAATATTTTAGTCAAACTTGATTTGTCAAGACTTTTCATTGGTTAGTATCAGTCAATTTTAGCTGTTAGGATTTATCGTTGCCACCTAACATTTGATCTTTCATGACTTGTTAGAATTTGCATCAACATGTCAAGCATTTGATCATCCATGATTTACTTAAACTTCGCTTCTCATGTCAATTGTCTAGTCTTCCATGATCCGCTTGGGCTTCCGTCATCTCTGATCACCAAGTGTCTAATCAATCATGATTCACTTGGACTTTACTCTTGTCAATTTCTTATTGAATAATTCTGATCGCTAAGTATCCAATCAATCATAATCCACTTGTACTCTTTGCCCAACTAACTAATATTAATTTTAACATACCTGACATCCAATTAACGTATTGATCAAATATTAAAATTCAACTCAAGTCAACTCGAATTTAATCAACCTGATCAAATTTAATCAGAGATCAATTGGATCAACATTAATTAATAACACGAACTAATATTCTTTCATGCGTATCTTTAAGTAAATACTCTTTTGTTTAAAAAAAAAAAAGGTCCCGATCTTTACTAACAATGTAAGCAAAACTAAATTTCTTAATTGCTATAATTTGCTGAAACCTTCTTTCTTTGTTTCTTTTGTTCAATCTCCTAAACTTAGTGATATATTGCTTAATTTGAAAGGTGAAAGCGCATATGGATATCGATCGATATGATGGTCAATATATTCGACGATTGACTTTTAATAAGAATTCTTTAGCAGCCATTAATTTTTATTATAAAATCTAAGTCAAGCGTATACTTTTCAGCACTAAAATAATAATCAGATAAAGTCTACGATTACAATAATACACAACATAACTAATCCCACTTTTTTTCTACGGAGATGTGAATAATATATAATTAATTTCCAGTTTGCCAGTATGCTGGACAGAACGTACGCCAATTGGAAGCTTAACCTCATTTTGAGTATTATGATATAATGAAATATATTATCCAAGAAATTAAAAATATAATTAAGGAAATAGATTAAAAAAGAATAATACAATGCTTGCAAGTTAAACAGTGCGACCGCATCGTGGTCTTTGCTGATGGAGCATCTAATTACCTATGCGACCCGCTCCTGCATGGCTATTATATTAATTAATTACGTACATGCTAATTAATTGAGGTTATGCATGGCACATGCAGCTTCTCATCATGTATATCCATCTTCTATATAAACCCATCACCCCTCTACAATTTAATTGCACCAAACAAATTAATACATACACACACCACATTCTTCTTCTTTCGATTCTTAATCAATTAGCTAGCTTCAATGGCATCGTCCACATTCTTCTTCTTCTTCTTCTTCTGCTACTTTTTGCTTGTCTTATCGGCAGTGGCATCTGAGGAGAACTACCACCACCTGCGCTTCTTCCAGCACGAGAGACTCCAGGGCACCCGCAACGCCACGGTGGTGCTGTCGGTGAACGCCGACAACTCCGGTCTGGCCACCGGCTTCGGGAACATCGTCGCCTACGACAACGTGCTCCGGGAGACGACCGACCTGCGAGCGCCCATCATCGGCCACTCGCAAGGCCTCGGCATCGGCGCGGACAGGTCCGGCGCCTCGGGGTTCACGGCGTTCACCATGGTGTTCACCGGCGGCAAGTACAACGGCAGCTCGCTGGCCATCCAAGGCATATTCATAGCGCAGCCGTTGCTGGAGACGGTGTCGGAGCGAGCGATCGTCGGCGGCACGGGACGGTTCCGAGGGGCTCGAGGCTACCTTCTCAGCAAGGAAATCCTCTTGACGCCGGAAACACTCACCGGACAGCTCGACGCCTACATCAAGTTTTAATTAATCATTTAATCTACTACTATAATGATTAATTAATAGATAATTATATACATATATATGTCTTAATAATCATATGCTGTGTGATGTACCCCAATAAATTGATGGTTATTCCATCGATATTCTGCAATATTATTAATTCGATACTATACATGCAATACAATTCATATCTTTTGTCTTAATTAGGAATTAAATAACCCGGTTCCTGGTTTTAATCTCCTCCTCCTCACAACTATATATCATTACGAGTTTCTAATTAAGAGGACAAATTACATTAAAATAAAGAGCACAACATCATCATTACGAATACAAGAACACATGTACTTACTATCGATGGGGAGGCAATAATTAATGTATTTAATGGAGTTATTAATGGACGGTTTATATGGAGTTAAGAATTAACTAGTGGGCGATATATAGTGGGTTTATATGGAGTTATTAATGGACATTAACTATGCAAAAGTCATGATCAACCACGTAGTTGAAGGCATGCAAAAGAGCAAGCAAATTACACTGTAAGATCGACCAGTCTCACTGATGCATCAAAGACTGGGATATGCAGAACGTAATTTAATGTCAAATTAACCACATCATTTATTAATTAATTAGCTGTATTTAAAGTGCGGATCATGTGGAAAGTACGTAATTAATCGAGTAAATCAAAAGTCAAATGCAGTGGTTAAGATTGCGTGTATTGATTAGTTAATTATAGCTGAAATGTCTGCTTCAGTTCTAAACCATTACTCAGGCGTACGTCTTGTTTCATTGTATAATTGAGAAAGCCAAACCTTTTCTTGTTTGAATGGAAGAAGATTTTTATTTAATATAATGCGGCAAATTATTTATGTACTTTGTTTACATCTTATTTATTTTGCTTGAATCCGTTATTGATCAATTAAAAGATATGTTCAAAGTCAATCCTCAAACACTTGCCATGAAAATCAAGATATACCATATTTTATAATCCTGTAAGATGTATATCATTGGACTCAATAAATTAAATTAAAGCTCCAAAAGAATTCTATATTTTCTTGGATCTTACTATAGTTTTTCTCAGGTTTTACCAATACATAATTTTTCAAAAGTCAATCTAATTTGCATGTTTGAATGTTAGAACTGCTGAGCTTTTTTCTTTGTGGGTTACTTTTATTTTTTATACATTACGCAATTCCTCTGAAACAAGAGCGTATATTCTGCATAAGAATTAATTTTTAAAAAATGGAAAGAAAAAAAAAATCTTGCCCTCAAAGTTTTTCGAGTTTGACTGGTTTAATTATATATCGCTTGCTTTGAGAAAGTTTTATTATATTCTGCACGACTCTGACTCTCTGAGGGTTAAATATAAGCCGTGTGTCTATATACATCTTAATTCTTATTCAAGATAGAAACATAATAATCTTTAAAATAAAATAAATGTTTTATGCGTAATAATATAACTGAAACTGACTGCAAGATATTTGAAACGATATTTAGTGTCTTTGATGAGAAATAAAGATCATACTAGTGGATCTTAGTCAAATTTTCCTTTTAAAATTATATATAGCCAACTAGACTGAAACTAATTAATTTAAATCAACATTTCGGTAGCTGATGCAAACTCGAGTTGTTAATTATTGCTTGACAAATTCTAATAACTTGAGAAGATATTCTTGAAGAACTAGTAAAATTCAAGGTATAGTATTAAAATAAGGTTAAAAAACAACTATGTCATAACAAGAATTCTAATCATTCAAGGATTGACTTTATCATAAGAATTCTTTAACAACCATTTTATATTAAAATCAAAGTCAAACACATACTTTTCAGTGCCAAAATATTAATCAAATAAACTATTCGATTATAATAATACACAACACAATACGACTTTTTCTATGTGAGTAATTAATACATAATTAATTTCCATTTTCCCAGTATGTATATGTATATGTATGTCATACCCAAGAATAAATACAAAGAATACAATACTTGCCACTTAAACAATGCGACCGGCTCTTGGTCTTTGCTGATGGAGCAGCTAATTACCTATGCGACCCGCTCTTGGGCTTTTAATTAATATTACGTGCTAATTTATTGAGCTATAATGCATGGCACATGCAGCTAGCTCCTCACCTTCACCTTCGTCCTTGTATTCTATATAAACCCATCACCACAACACAACATACACCACACAAGCAAGCTTCACTTAATTAATTGTATTGCGATCCCTTAATCCTCACCCATTAATCCTTAATTAGCTAGCCAGCTTCTGCCATTAATTAGTTGCAATGGCATCGTCCACATTCTTCTTCTTCTACTGCTACTTTTTGCTTGTCTTAGCGGCGGCCGCATCTCCGGAGAACTACCTCCACCTGCGCTTCTTCCAGCACGAGAGAACCATGGGCACGCCCAACGCCACGGTGGTGCTGTCGGTGAACGCCGACAACTCCGGCCTGGCCACCGGCTTCGGGAACATCGTCGCCTACGACAACGCCCTCCGGGAGACGACTGACCTGCGAGCGCCCATCATCGGCCACTCGCAAGGCCTCGGCATCGGCGCGGACAGGTCCGGCGCCTCGGGGTTCACGGTGTTCACCATGGTGTTCACCGGAGGCAAGTACAACGGCAGCTCGCTGGACATCCAGGGCATATTCATAGCGCAGCCGTTGCTGGAGACGGTGTCGGAGCGAGCGATCGTCGGCGGCACGGGACGGTTCCGAGGGGCTCGAGGGTACCTTCACAGCAAGGAAATCCTCATGACGCCGCAAACACTCACCGGACAGCTCGACGCCTACATCAAGTTTTAATTAATCATTTATCGTACCATAATTAATAGATAATTAATATGCTTATTAAACCTTTTCCCAGCATTAATATAATATGTACCAGTACCGATTGAAATAAATTGATGTATCAAAAATCCATCATTAATCATCTATATTTGTACGAAGGAGAATATTAGTTCTTATATTAATTATACGCATCCAGTACTTGACGAATACCGTGTCTGTAGTGTATATATATATATATACACATTTCAAAGAAATGGCGAAAAGGTTCAAGTAAGAGAGGTCAGATGAAACAAAGCAGGCAGTTAAAGTATAACTTAGTTATGGGAAAGACTTTACAGAACTATACAAAACAGTTGAAGTATAAATAATTAGTCAAGGGAAAGACTTTACAGAATTATATATATATGCTAGGTTTAGTCAACATATTTTGTTATTTTGATGTTTGAGAAGAAAGGAAGAAGGAGAATATACGTGTGTATATGAATAAAAAAATATACTTTAAATCTCAGGCAGCACAGTAGGGTTTGACTTTTTCTATTTGAGCCTTTTAGACCAAGAAATCACAAAGATTCATGTAGGTGCCAATCTTTAAATTGTAGCATTTAATTTGCATTAACTTAGTCCAGTTTAATGTCATTATACTCTCTTCTTTCCTCTCCCTTCTACTCATTCATTGAATGCTGTTTAAAAAAAAAAAAAGATTTTAAAAGAGAAACATCGATCAAATAGTGTTGTTTCCACACTAATTATTTTATCTAAACCAGCTACTGAGTGATGGCCTTGTTCTGGTAATCACCTCAAATTGAATTGATGCTGCAAACTGATTCAAAGAACTTGAAATGGAAGATAATTTTACAAAATATTGTCGCTGAGAATTAATATGTAGTATTCTTAAGTGATGAATGCACCTCAAAACACAGAATAATCATATCAATACATTTCGATAAAGAAAAACCTTTCATAATAAGCTCACTGAGGAAATATATTTGTTTAAGCATCAATATGCAATATAGATTATTCAAACGAACAAAGCATCGCTGCCACAAAAGCAGCAGGAAGCTTTAATCTGCAAAATGCAACAGTACAAACCAACTTATGTCGAATCATTCGTCAAGCACAAGTGCGACGGCCATGATAATAAAGCTAGAAAAACAATTTATGTTGAAAAATTCCTTGAACAAAGATCTTCGCTAACTGGCTCGATCTTTACTTTTCAACCTGTCAGGAAACAAGTATCAGGGAATTAGAACGGCGAAAATCCAAATGAAGCACAGTCATCGCACATTATGGGAGAACCAAACCAAATGGACTAGCATTGAATCAAGGATATTGAGAGCAAAGTTTCTTCATTTGAGTGGTTATAATAATGATATAGAAATCAAATCTTCTTATTTGAAGTTCTTTGACCGATCCATTCGTAATATTGGATGTGTACATCAAAAAACCATGCTCTTTTCTACACAAAGTCAATTCTCAAAGAAGATAATCCATGATGTGGGATTCAGGTTATAAAAAGAAGACCATAACTTACCGCTGCAGACGAACAAAAAGAAGCCATATATACTCATCCGGAACATAGACATAGCATAGCCTAGAGCGAAACTCAATATCTCAAAGTTAATATATAATGAAATACATTAAGTGCGACTAAAATAAGAAATGCACATAATCACAAATTTGACTTAAACAGCCATATTCAAATGTTCATAACTTTGTTACTGGCGAGATTAAATGAATGTACTAACTACACTTTCATATGTGCACCAACTTGACAGATATTCTCTTGCTATCTCTAGCTACTAACTACTTTTTCCCATATGCAACATTTGACAGATGTTACATTGATCAGATGGTCTGGATCACAGATTCACAAAAAAAGAAACAAAACCAGGTGGAATCAACCGTGATTCTGGCGTAATTGAGCAAATCTCAGCATTATTGCCTGCTTTTAAACCCTTAATCCTAGAGGGGAAAACAGGATGTTGTCTCAGGTCTAATAACAAATAATCTGTAAAGCCCATAGTCGACAAATTCAGTTCCCATTGTGTTCAACCATACAGGATGATAAGTTACAAAACCTACTAGTGTGTTCTGCATTAGCTCCTTGCCCAGTTACTTCCACAATCCACAGGCAGAGAAACTGTTGACTAATTCTGTTCACTTAGTGCTCATGCAAGTGTTTCCATCATAGAATACTACTTATACCAGTTTTTTTTTGTAACTCAGTGATTGTGTATCGATGAGTTCATGGAAAAATTGAAGGATCATATAAAATGGAGAATGCATCAAGGCCAAGTTTTTCTGAGGCTGATTGAAGGAACAATCAACCAAAAAAAAAAGAGTGGATGAAACTAAATTGATTGATGATAAATTGCTATTTCGTTCTACTTATATTGAGATATTGATGCATCTTGTAATTTGTTATTGGAAGTTGAAGTATCCTTAATTCCAGAGAATCTAGCACATGACATATTCTAAAATCAAGGACAGGGAGAAGAAAGTAAAAAACGATAGTTCCTAAGCCAATCATACGTGCAAAGTCCACCTCCTTGCAAACATTTTACTTCACATTGTAAGATTACTTCCAGCACCGTCAAGAATAGTAGCAAGCCCAGATGTAAATAATGGAAAGCTTTGTTAGGCTCTAAGAGCTATTCTAAGATAGTGTCAAAAATTCTGAGATGTAAAATTTAAGTCCAACAAACAAAGCAAAAGCAAAGAGTGTATATACAACAAAAGCCAAAAAAAAAAAAAACCGTTTGCTGAATTTATTCAGCTATGGATCAGAAAGCAACATCCTTATTAAGATATATATTCAACAAAAGGAAACCAGGCAAACAGAGATATATGATTTCAGAAAAGGTGGGTAAACACATGGGTAAAAGTTAAAAATATCACTTGAGAAGGAAGAAATAGATGCAACCTTATAAGACGGCCATTTTGGCAAATAACCATCGAGAATGTACGAGCATTCAGTATATGCTGATCCAACTCCTGCACCAGCACCAAAAGCGACCGTTGCCCATCTTGTAGTTCGACTCCCTTATGCAATAAGGAAAATTGGATAAAAGCAAAAATAGCAAAATATCAGTATTATTAAATAACCAAAATGAATCTGGTTTCCTAGTTGACCTAAAATTTTTCAATGCAGTATATCCAAATTCATCAAGCATAAAAGTGCTGGATGTTTCAACCAAAAAAGTTGTTTTTCAAAATATTTTAGAATGTCTTTATTTTGGAAAACTAAATCTTATCCATCTCTTCGGAGACATTCAACAAAAAATACCAAGTCAGCTGACCAGGACCAATAAGCCGTAAAACTAAGAATTTACTAGCATACAGATTAATTTGATGCCATCAAGATTAACACAAAACCCATTTTTTATAAATTATTTCTTTCAATTAATCATTTACTTCTATAGGCAATGGTACTGATTGAGTCAAAGTCCAATCCGCTGAAACCCTAATTTCTAATCAAATGGGTGTATTTCACATTTTTTAAAGTGAGCCAGTGTCAATATAACGTCATTCCAAGTTAGAGATCTGAAGACACCGGAACGTCCAAAACTTCAATCGAGTGGCAGTATCATCTAAACATAAAATCTAAAAAAAAATATTAAAGCTCACTGAAGAAGAGGACGGCAGCAGAGGCACCGGCGAGGGAGGAGTAAAGGAGACGGCGGATAGAGAGGTCTAGGCATGCGTCCAACTTGGGGTCCAAATCGTAGCGCGGAATTGGTGGCGCAGCCTTATTGACGCCGCCGTCAGTGGCCTCTTCCGCCATGACTACCAGAACCGGAAGAAAGAGAAGACGGGTCTCCAGAAATTATAAATCCGAATCCAAATCCTCAAAACAGGAAGGATAATTTTTAAAGCAAAAAAATTAGGGCTAAAGAGAAAAAACAAAACATGACGTCGACAGCAGGATTCGAACCTGCGCAGGCAGAGCCCAACAGATTTCGAGTCTGTCTCCTTAACCACTCGGACATATCGACATTGCCTACGAATTGTGATTCTTTATTTTACTGATTGATATATTATTTATGAACTCGCACTTTATAAACATATAATCTTTAACACCAAATCATATTGTCTTAGTTATTGGAAATCAATTATATGACATCCAAAATACAACTCAACCTCATATTCACCCAACACTCCATTTACATTTACATTTTCTTAACCTTTTCTCAACCCCAACTATGAGTTTACTGGAAATCAATTATATGGAGTTTACTTCTGGATTCTTCGGAACAAACTTTTAAATATTTTAGATTATAAACTCAATCTTAATTTTATTAAATACATATCACTAAGTAATACTCGCTTGACTAAATATTTTTACAAGAGATCGATATTAAATTCAAAAAGATCAATATATTAATTACTTGACTGAAAATGAATTTTTATTGTATTACATTACAAATAAAGAGATCAAAGAATTAATATACTGTTAAGTATCGTCTAATTACATGGTACTATAAGTAATAATTAATTAAACATATGTCAATTACTCATTAGCGAAAGGTGATGTAAGCGTCGAGCTGTCCGGTGAGGGTTGTGTTGGTGGCATGAACTTCCGTCGTCAAGAGGTAGCCTCTGGCCAGCCGGAACTTTCCGGTGCCGCCGATGATCGCCCGTTCGAACACCGTCCCCAGCGGAGCCACCGGGAACAACCCCTGCAGGGCGAGGGAGCTGCCGTTGTACTTGCCGGCGGTGAACACCAACTGGAAGTTGGTGAGGCCGGAGTTCTCGGCCAAGCTCGACCCGACTCCCATGCCCTGATTCCGACCAATGATAGGCGAGTCGGGCTCGACCCCGGCTCGGAGAAGGTTGTCGTAGACGATGACATTGCCAAATCCGGCGCCGGAGGTGGAGCTGGTGCGCTCGACTGCGTAGACGACGGTGGCGTCGGAGCCTGAACCAAGGATCCTCTCGTGGTTGTAGAAGCGCAGGTGCATGTAGCCGTTGGGATTGGGGGAAGCAGCAGCGGCGGCGAAGAGGAGGAAGAAGAAGAAGAAAGAGGAGGAAGCCATTAATTAGTTATGGATGCAGATGTGCAGTAACTAATTGAATTGCAAATTAAGCTTGTGAAAAAAGAAATTAATTTTCGATAGATGATGAAGTAGATTGCAGTGCAGGGCTGTTTATATAGAGGAGATGTGAAGTTTACAAGGTCGTCTCAAATTGTTAGCGTAAGGTAGCAGGTCAACGCCGTCTCTGAGTAATCGGTATAACATTGAAATAATGATAGAGCAACGCGTTATGGATATATAAGGTTGACTCGATCGAATCAGCGTAGTCTTTGATTAATTAATAAATTTGGTCAAGAGTTATTGAGTTATTATTCATGCATGCCCGGTATATAGACAACTGAATAAGTAAGATCTTCAATTCCTTCTTTTGAACAAATAATCAGCCTTCAAAAACACTGTTACTGTGTTACAACAGAAGTAAATAAAAGATGCAATTTTTTCCCCAATCGACTTCGATCTACCAAACGAAACCTACAGACTTTCCGAGTCAAAATCAGGAGGCTACCTAGGGCGATTGCTGTGGGACGGCTGAAGGTATTCGCGGTAACAACCAGGTCCCTTGGTCGTTTTCTGCGACATGGCGAGATTCTCGATCGACCTCTAGCTCCGGGGAATGGGAGAATACATGCAACGTCTTCCACTCTGCGCGTCGAAGGAGGAAGCAAGGAGGAAGGTCCAGTCCTTGGCGTAGCTTTCGCCGCCGTCGGCCGTCGCCGAAGAAAATGCCAGAGACTCACTCCATGACCTGCAGTCTCACTCGTTCCTCCCACGGATTCTTCTTCGGAACAAGGGAAAAACTGCGGGGCGGCCAATAAAGTGACGTCAGCTGACTCCAATAGAATTGCAATTGACTGATCACCTGTTTAATGAATCAATCTTAATTCCCTTCTTATACACTAATAAGTTTTTTTCTAAAAAATCTCTAATAACTTTTATATAAAAAATAAATATTTTTCCTTTATAAAAATTAGTCAATTTTAGAGAGTATATATAGTTGTTTTATGAGGGAAAAAAAAGGAGAGAGAAAACTTCAAAAAGGAAATAATTGTAAAAAGATAAGAGATGCACGATTTTATTTTATTTTTATAAAGACACTTTTTAATAAAAAAATCCTTTTGATAATAATAAAAATCCTTTTTATTCCTCGTTACTTACAGACCCTTTTCTCATAAAAATTAATTCTTTTATTTTTTCCAATTGGAGATTTGACGTGGGAAACTTTTTTTTTGTCAAAAAAAAATAAATCCTTTTAAATTAAAAAAAAACTTTGGCGATGGCGACCTGCGAGTCGCAGCTACCATTCGTCGAGCCAGTCACTTGCCTCGGTATTCCTTGATATATTTCCCCGCCGGAGAGGCGACGAAAATGGATATGGCAATCACGATCGAAGTCGATTCAAGTGTCGATCTCTCATGGAACTGCTTTCTACTGCTCAACCGAATTTCTATGATTTTCTCAATAGGATTCGCCATCCCGCTGCCGCCGATCTCATTCGCTCCATCAAAAGGTCCTCCCAATTTTCATATATATATTTGCTAAATTATATTCATCGATTCCTCGTGTTCAATCTGCGGTTGATTTCGGGGCTATAGTTTGTAGATAACTTAGTGGAACGCCATGGCTGTGACGCTTAGATCGAGCTTTCGAAATCATTCTTTCATGGGATTCTAGGGTTTAATCGTTTTTGTTCAGATTGGTATTTCTGAAGACGAGACTCCGAGTTAGCTTTTTCCTCTCAAAAAATATTTCAGGTCATTAATTATTTCTTGGGTTAACTAAGTGGGGGTATACTGGTTGCGGTTTCAAAGTCAGTTCTTACTTTTTTGTTTTTCATTCGAGATTTTTTCAGAAGTTTGTAGATTTTTCTAGTTCGAAATTCCTTGAAGTCATGCGCCAAATCCGCTGAAGTTTTTCTGTTTCTCTTTTGAACTTCTCGGCTTTGCTTATCCCTTCAGATTCTCTGTTGTACGTACTTATATATTCTCTGGTTTTGGTCCTACCTTAGTGTAATATTGTTACTGCAATTATGTGTAGTCAGAATCATTTATTTGCTGTGCGATTCTGGTAAAAACCCCTTCTCTCTCAGTAAATAAATATGACTAGTAAGAGGTAATTGCAGCTTCATCGTGTCATTCTCATTTCAAAATTCTGATGCCGAAGATGAAGGCCAAAGGGTACAAGATTTCCTGGCTAGAATGGAAACTACCATCAAGGAGCATCCTTTGTGGGCTCATGCTGCACATGAAGAAATAGATAATGCAATGGAGGTAACCACGAAGTTTAGTATTTAATATTTTTTAGTTAACTTTTCTTACTGCATCTTTCTCTCCCCCCTTGTTATATATACTTTTATTTCCTTATTTTCATTGCACGTTTAATCTCTGAACCATATAGTTGACTCCAAAAAACTAGGATTTTTTTTAGTGTCTTTAATTTTGAGGAACATAAAATCTGATATTTGTTTAAGATAAACTGATACATGTTCCTTGAAGGAAGAGGGATGGATACAAGGGAACAAGGAGAGACTCCTACTAGGAGAGAAAAAGGAAAAAAAAGGGAAATATGGGAAATGAACTTGAAACTTGTAGTGATCTAGGAATAAATACAATTGGAGAGGAACATTTGTTTCACGCAGATTGCTTGAGAAAACACATGACACACACACACACACACACACACACACACACACACACACACGCATGTTTCATTTCATTCATTTGCATCATACCTATGCCAATATGCAATCATAACCTGTTTGTTTCAAATCCTGACTTCATCTTGCCTATTGGAGCAGAGTACTGGAACAGGGAAAAGATTCTATTCGCCTATGATTATTGACCAATGTGAGGTGGTTATTGGGAAATTTGGAAACAGTTGTTCAATTGTCCAGAACCTTCTTTGTTTTGATCTTTTGTCCACTGTTAACTTTTCTTGCTATCTAATATATCAGGCAAACTTATTTCACCCCTTTTCATTTAAAAAAGGATGATTTTTCACTGGTTAAGGTTCTCAAAATCATGTACTAGTTGATTAGACCATAAAAGCTGGTATTATAGACTAGACAAAAGTATTGTTGAGGCCATCACATATATTAAGCCTTGACTGGACTGTGTAACAAATTGTGAACCTAGGTCTACAATTTATCTAACATGACCCTATTTCACAATGTAGTTGTCATATGTGAATGTTTTATTTTGTATTCAGGGCCTAGAGAAGTTCATCATGACGAAGTTATTTGATGGTACATTTGCTTCTTCCTCAGAAGATGTGAAATTGGACCAAGAGATTTCTGAGAAAATTTGCTTGCTGCAGCATTTTGTTACACCAGATCAATTGGATATGCCTAGAGTTCTCCAAAATGAAGCTTCATGGCTGGTATAACTCTAACACAAATTCCTCAGTGCTCATATTCCTGCTCGTGTGACTCTTCATATCCATAGTGGTCCACCAGTAAGAATGACTCTTGTGTTATAAGTTGCATAATGAATTTATACTCACCACTACTTATTTACCTGATTCTTATATGTATCTTTCTTAGTTTATATAAATTGAAAAGAACCCTGTGACTATGGTTATAATTTTTTCCCCTAGGTATCAGCCTTTATGGCAATCCTTTTTTGTTTCACAATAGAGTTGAGTATTTATCAAGTCCCACAGCCAAGTTATAATCCAAGTGTCAATTCAAGGTTTATATTATGATTCCAGTACTAATGTTGACCCTTGTTTACACACAATATTGGTCATCACAGATCAGTCATTCCAACAGTGCAGGATGAGAGATAAGAGGAGCAAATGGAAGAAGATAAGGAGGTGGAAGAAGAAGAGAAGGAAGAGGAGAAAAATAAGGGGTAGAAGTAACAGATGAGGGGAATGGAGATGGCTCATCATACCATTGATGCCTCTCTCAAGGGGTGGGAAGTTGGTTGTGGGAGGGTGGGGGAGGTTGATTGTTCTCAATTAACAATAATTCTTTACTCTTGATCGATAAGTTGTTGGAAATTGGAACGCAGATAGGGTTATGCGATTAAGGCAATTACAAAGCCCCCTCAACAAAGTTGTTGGCAGAGATTGGCTACGTCAAGCCCCCTCAATGGATCTTAGGCAAACAACAACAATGCAGTTGAGGTAGGTCTGATTTTTTAACATTGCTCCTTGTTTTCCTTAGTATGACCCAAAATGTACCCATGCATTGCCTATTGTATGCAATAGAATCTTGTTTACAAGCTGCAGGAGCAAGCTAAGTATAACCTCCTGGGTTGATCCCATTTTGATTTGGATTCACCGAGCGATATACGTCATGCCATGCCAATTGAAACAGAGTGATATTTTGAAACTTGTTGCAATTGGCAATGGTATCATCTCTGCAAATAGTGGGCTGCAACAAACTGGTTGGTGATCCAAGTCAAGAGGTTTACTAGTTCAATCGCTTTGGCTACTTTGACTAAAGATAGAGTAAAATATATAATTTCAAACTAAAATTGAAAATTCAAGTCAACTTGACTAATTCTGCAAACACTACTCAAGGCAAATAATTCTATGGATGTCAATACTAATAATCTTTTTGAACAAAATACAAAATTACCTGTGTTCATTTTAGCTAATAAGATGGTTTATGAGTTATTGAACGCCTGATTGCATGTATTTTTGTTTCTCCCTAAATAATTTCCCTTCATGTTTTGTTTTCTCTCTGCACTGCCACACGAACTGAACTGAAACATGACTTTGAGCATTGTGCCTTTTAAGGATGAATGCACTCAAGCACAATGTTGCACACTCATTTTGTTTGAACATATGCCTAGCTTCTTATCAATAGTGTAATGAGTACCTGAAAGGTCTATATGAAAATTTGACATGCATAAATTCGAAGGAATAACTTGAAACATGAATTGTTCTAGCAAGAAAGATATGCAAGAAAAGATTCTTCAATGTGTGTATTTAAATCTACAAACAAATTGATTTCAATGTTTTTTAATTGATTGTTAATGTTGTTTCAATTGTGTTGTTGTGGATTATCCGTGTTTAAAATCTTATGCCGTTTCGTCTGATACAAGCGAAATATTTCGTTATGCTCGCGAACTGGCACAGACACGCCTCTAGTGCCGGAGCGCCTCGAGGCCCCGCGGATGTGTCACTCTGGCCTGAAGGTTGTGCAGTGCAAAACATGGGAAGATTTTTTACTATTTAATTAAATAACTTAGGTTAATAATTTTAATCAACTCCTAATTATGATTATGATCAGGATAATTTAAATAGGCTTAGTTAAAGTCTAATAAAATTATCTCATTAATATAATATATTTATTTATTTATTTTAATTTTTAAATATTTAGATTAAATTTTATATTTTTAGTTAATATATTTTATATTTAAAAAATATCGAAATTATATCGGCACGACATGATACGGTACTGAAACTATATTGTTCCGGTCCGGGATCAAAACCTCGGCATAGGTTGAGATTTTAAACCTTACACGGGTAAGGTGTAAATATTATAAAACCCAATATAACCAATATTTAGTGGATCTTGAATTAATGGTAAAAATAAAAACTTAATAAATCAGATTCTTGATCTAGCACTTTATAGTTGTTTTTCCTCTCTAAATTACTATGGACAGTTCTAGTTATTATAACCAATTTGCTCCTGCTGGGTTCTTGGTCTAACTTATTTTCTCTCAACTCTTACCAGTTTGCAGCAAAAGAGCTCCAAAAGATTAATGCTTTTAAAGCTCCACGGGATAAACTGCACTGCATTATGAATTGCTGTCGTATCATAAACAATATATTGCTTGAGATTTCAATGACAACAAATTACAAACCAGCCGGGGCTGATGATTTTCTTCCAATTCTTATATTCACTACAATCAAGGCAAACTCTCTTTCATTCTAATTTAAAATTTTCCAAATATTACTATTCCTAAAAATTAGCTTTGTAATTGTTTTGCTTGGTAATTCCTTTTCTATGTTTCAGATTCAGTTATTTATGTGGGTCATTTTTCCTTTCATTGTATTGAAACTGATGCGTCTTCTTTTTGTGCAAATATCTAGGCCAATCCACCCCACTTGCATTCAAACCTTAAATTTATTCAGCTCTTTAGGAAACATTCCAAACTCGTTTCAGAAGTGGAATACTACCTTACTAATCTGATTTCAGCAAAAACATTCATAGCAAATATCAATGCTAGTTCACTGTCCATGGATGAGAGTGAATTTCACAAAAATATGCAATTAGCAAGATCAGCAATTGAGATGACTATCAATGAGCCTAGTGCTATGGTTCACTCATCTGAAGCCAACTCCAGCACACTGAGAAGTCATGGCAAAGAGATTAATGCCAAAGGTAGCTACTTATTCACTATAATGTTTTGTTAAAGTTTACAGAGTCATGTGATAGCCTTGTATAATATGTTTTCAATCTGTAGTTATTACCGGTAACCTTAAAATGATTCTTTGATTTGATTCATGGATCATTGCGATTTTACAAGGACTTTGTTACCTTAGCACACTATATTTTGTCCATAGGCATATGATTTAGTGTATACCTATATGGTTTTATCTGGTGAATACTTCCATACTTCCAACATTCAGCCAATCTTGTCACTTGATCTAGATATTTTTCTAGATTCTAAAGCCACAAAGCAAAGCGGTATTTGCAGAGTTTATTTTGTGACTTGGCATTTGTATTAATGACCACATACCCAGCTTTGCTTCCTTCATATATATTGGTGGGATATCTAAGTAAATGAACTAACAATATATATAAAAAAGTAATGCATGAAGCACCAAAGGCAACAAAGGATGATAAGGCCATAGATATGTCTACCATATTCACTAAAACCAACAATAACATGTTACGAGTCAAAGTTGAACAATCATTTACAAGCTCCAGCCTCCAAGTTTGGTATCGTAGAGAATTTTTACTTGAGTGGGAGCAGAGATGATTGAAGTGTATGCTTTGTTCACAGGAGCTGAAATCCCCTAGTGCCATTCCTACACAATGCTGTCTTGACGCCACAGAATGTGCTTTCAATGGTGCATTTCTGATAAGCTACAATTACCTATCGTTTCCATAATCAAGTTTCAAGTCTCTTTCCTATCTAATGAATTACAATAAACGTTTTGCCATTCTAATTCTTTTTTACTGAGTGCATGTTCAGATTAATAGTATTTACTTTGTTAACTGATAATCCATCTGCTTTGCCAGGCTACAGATATCCATTCATGGAAGCCAAAGCAGAGGATCTCAGGTTCGAGGACGTGCAGAAATTGCTGGGCTCGTATAAGCACATCGTAACAAAGTACACGGCACTGTCGGATGCGCTCAGCCAGCTCTCCATCGACCAAAATCACCTCCTTCGTGCTCTCAAAGATCCAAAAAGCAAGGCCAAAATGAAAGAGCAGATTGATAAAGGTACTGAAAGAACTAATCTTGATTTCTGATCTGTCTATTTCCTCCAATCCATGTCAACTGCACACTTTCCATTTGTTTGTCTGGTAGTACAGCCATCAATAATAGAACTTCAAGGATGCATCCTTTTGATGAAGAGACGGACTGAGACATTACGGTGGCTTTATACTTGAATCTGTAATATGTACATAGTTCCTTCACTTAGTCTTCGTCCCCTGATGCTCCTCTGGGCATCCATTTTCAGATGCAATTACCAAACCAGAACGGATTTGTAACTTGTTATTTTTCAGATGATGTGTTTATAATAATGTAATAGTTTTGAATAATATAATTTTGCAATCAATTTATCTCAACTGCGTTTCCTATTTAAGTCTGCAATTTGTCGATATTAATTCTTATTTCTCTCTTCTCAAGTAAAAAGAAAAACCTTTGAATTTCTAGTTTTATCGAGGGCGAGAGCCAACTGTTAGTTCGCCGTCTACCAAACTGACGGCGTCAAACAAAACCGTGTCCTGGAAATAGACGGCGCTTGAAAGCAAAGGGTATTATTTTACTTCAGCCAACGTTCACCCGATCATCTCAATAACGGTGGAATCTTTTTTTTTTTAAAATTATTTTTCTTTTCTTTTTTTTATCCTCCTCAAAATTCCAACTCATCCCATGTCGCTCTCGTCCTCTTCATCCGCGCTGGAAATACTCTCACGTTACCAGTTACGACACGATGTATGGCTTCGTGGGCCCCGGTGATTAGCCAATGACGAGTCGGGTGTAAATGGAAAAATGTTTGGTCAGTAATAAACTTTGGTGGCGGGCCGACCGTTTGCCATTCGCGACTCGGTGGAGACTTTTCTATATGAGAGCAGAGAGGTCGACGGTGAGAGGGTCGAGAGATCGGACTTTTCGTGGGGGCGACGAGGTCCGATCAACGATCTCGTCTTCTCCCTTTGCTTTGCTCATCTTCACCCGCTTCTTCTGATCGAGGTCGAGTATAAGTTCACTTGCTCTTCTTCTCTTTGTACTTCGCCCTTTGGATCCGCTTCGATCCCTCGGCGAGCGGCGAGAGAGATTGGATTGGCGTCGATTGATGTATATATTGCGCGTTTGTGTTGAGGTATGTTGTAGTTTCTCTCTATTTAGTTTTTTTTTGGGCTCGAATTCTTCTGCGGTTTCAGTTGTCAAGGAAATCGTTGGAAAGTTTTGGTTTTGTCAAGGATCGGGATTTCCCCCCCTTTTTCTTTTCTTTTCTGTTTTTTTTTTGGGTGAGGGGAGGGGGATTTCTATTTGCTCATCAGGGATTACAGTCGAATTGATGTCTTCTCAGAAGTTTTCATTATTTTCTTTCGGCAATTATTGAAAAAAGTAGATTTTTGGGAGGACCAGTAGTTTTTCATGGATGGATCTGATCACCTTTCATTTTGCTATCCTAATTCGTTTTGTTGAATCTCCACAAGATGGGAGCTTCCAGCTTGGTCTCGTTCTGAACTTTCGTCTTTGTTGCCTTTTGATTTGGTGTTTATTATTTACAGTATCTGCTCGACCAGAAAAGGGTCTCAGTTGCTGGATTTATATGAGATTATGGATTTGATCTCCCTTATTTGTATGCTTCTTGATTCTCTGGTTGACCAAAACAATTCATTTTTTTGCAGTAAAAAAAGCAGGAAATAGTTATACAACTTCATAGATCATTGCTCCTCGATTCCGATACCCTTCGCTGGTGAACCAACTCAAAGAATAAGAGATGTGGAACGAGATAAAGCTGAGATCAAAGTCAGATCATGCAGATGTGGATTTCTTTCCATCTTCACCAAAGGACTGGTCGTTCGGCCGACTGGTTAGTCTCGTCTCATTCCTCCTCGTCTTCATGTGCGGCATCGTCTTGGGCTTATCTGGGAGCGCGCACTACACTCGGTACTTCGCCTCGCGGACCGAGCTATTCTTCCCCACCACCATCTATTCGACGGAATGCTACAAAGATTCCACAGGCTTCAAGACCTTCTCCCAGCCGACCAACTTGGCACATACCATGTCTGACGACGAGCTCTTTTGGAGGGCGTCGTTGGTGCCAAAGATGGAGGATTACCCCTTCCAAAGAGTGCCTAAGGTGGCGTTCATGTTCATGACAAGGGGGCCTCTGCCTTTTGCCCCGCTCTGGGAAAGGTTCTTCAAAGGCCACAAGGGCTTGTTCTCAATCTACGTGCACGCCCTTCCAGATTACAGGCTCAGTGTACCAGAGACCTCCGTTTTCTTCGGCAGACAAATTCCCAGCGAGGTGAGAAGCTATCAAATTCTGTTCAATTCCGTAACATCATTCAATCAAACTTCTGTTTTTACCTCTTTATCTACTTGCAGGAGGCATCATGGGGATCCATCACATTAGTAGACGCCGAGAAGCGCCTCTTAGCCAATGCTTTATTGGACTTCTCCAACGAGCGCTTTGTGCTGCTCTCCGAGAGTTGCATTCCAGTGCACAACTTCCCTACTGTATATGAATACCTCATCAATTCAGCCCACAGCTTCGTCGAGTCCTATGACGAGAACACCCCACAGGGCCGCGGGCGATACAGCCGGCGCATGGCTCCCAAGATCATGCTGTATCAGTGGCGGAAAGGCTCTCAGTGGTTCGAGCTCAACCGCGAGCTAGCGGTGAGCATAATCGCGGACTACAAGTACTACTCCCTCTTCAGAAGGCACTGCAAGCCTTCCTGCTACCCGGATGAGCACTACATCCCGACTTATCTGAACATGTTCCATGGATCGTTGGCAGCAAACCGGAGCGTGACATGGGTCGACTGGTCCAGGGGCGGCCCTCATCCGGCACGATACGGCGCTCCGAATATCACAGTGGAGTTTATTCAGGCCATAAGAAACAATGGCACCTTCTGCATGCACAACTCAGTGCCAACCAACATTTGCTTTCTCTTTGCCAGGAAGTTTGCTCCCAGTGCATTGCCTCCTTTGCTCAACCTTACTCAAGCAGTAATGGGATTTTGATTCATTCACTTCATTGCTTCACAATCATCTATCCATATCAATTCCAGCTTTGGAGCTATTATGCAAGAGATATATTCATTGATTTGTTTAGATATAAATTATGTAAATAGCAACAATCATTCACTTCATAGTTTGTATTCTAGTTGTTAGATTAGACTGTAGCAGTGGTTGAAGCTGGAGTTGGAAGATAAACTCATCTAATAATGCAACTGTTTTTTTTTCTCTTCCTACCAAACATCCCAAACTGTGATCATTTGTTTTCTTGTTGTGAATGTTTGTTTATTTGCTGAGTTGGTTAAGATCAGGTCACCAATTATCAAATAATGATGGTGAAGTAAGAGCCAACTAATGTATGATGTGTGACTTCACTCAGATTTTAGTTAGGACCTGCCTCATGTCGATAATTTAGGCAGATTGTTTAATTAAGCTTGCTAATCAACCAGCCATTTGCAAGGTATCTTTTTGTTCTACTGACTAAATATCTTATTAGTTTTTTTCTTCACCTTTTTTAGCACCATATTAATTAGAATCTCAAAGGTATTTTCTTAAAAAAAAGAATTGATATGATGGTAAATATGCTATAATCAGTCATAGCCTTAGGGCATTCGTATTAGTTTGAACGTTAGTATATATCATCTCTTAAAAAACTATAAGATCCACGAGTCACAAATTTATTATATTAACACCTCTTTTTTATTAACACACACTCATATTGATTTAAACGTTAACATACATTCACATTCATTTTAACATTAATATTTACTGATATTTATTCTTATTTTTTTATTTTTTATAAAATATCTTCATTAATTATGTTCAAAGAATTGAACATCTGTAAGTGTTATAACACTCGCTCACGTTGATTATAAATATCAATTGAGTGTTATAACATTTCTATATTAACATCAATGTAATGTAGATGCTTTTATATCACAATCTTTAGAATATAAAAAATCATTATTTTAATTAATTTATTAAAAATACTACTTTTTTACTTATCTAAAGCTAAATTATAATATTATTTTACGAGTATATTTAGTAAAATATATAAAATTTTGGTATGGAAAAAGGAAAAAAAAATTAAAGTCAAAAGTGGGTAGAACCACAAACCTCATCTTCAGATTAAAACATGAAATCAGGTTACTTCTAACCCTCGATTAAGATGCGATGATAAAAAAATAGAGTGGACTTTTTTAGAGAAAAAAATTAAATTTTATTTAGGACATATTCTATTTAGGAATTTAAAAATTTTATAATATTAGATCGTCAATTAGAATTCTTTTGTACTTTTTAATTTATCCTAATAATCAATGAAAAATTTTAGTAGAAATGGATCAATTAATGAGATTATAAGAATTAAATATCTAAATTTAAAAAATAAAAATAAAAATAAAAATAAAATAAGATTCCTTCTAATTTTCTGACTAAGAATTGAAGGAAGTGTGTAGAATTTTGCATGCTTGCTAATTAGCTAGCTGTTCGCCTGTTTTGACAACCGGATTGGACCAGCCGGTTCGACCCGTTAAACTAGGAAAAACGCTTCCTTCACAAGCAATTTAAAAATCGTGGTCGGCAGGATTCGAACCTGCGCGGGCAGAGCCCACATGATTTCTAGTCATGCCCGATAACCACTCCGGCACGACCACAAGACTACATTAATGTTCGGACAACAATTAATTAATAGAATAAATGTATAGAAGAAACAGCTTTACACAACGATCTAGCTTTTAACTGATCTTTAACTCCTAATTGAACACTAACTTTATCCATCTTTTAACGCATCTAATTAAAAAAGGAATAACCTTGCTCATTAATGTATATTTTAAAAACTTATTTAAAGCTCGATGTTTAGTTTATCTTTATGGCCCTCTTAATGTTTATTATTTTCGATATGTCACATCCAAACTGTATATAATATCTGAAAAATGAAAACTATAAATTTACTGAGTTATACGACAATCTTGTCTGTGATTTAACTTTTCAATCAATAATCTTCATCATGCTGCCTCTGTCAGCTCCATAGGATAATACAAACAACATTTGAAACATAAATGAATTGATTACGATGAAATAGACTTATAGAAGAAGACAAAAATTTGAATTTCGACGAAACCAAGATAATATCCTCTTCCGTAATAGTCAACTGTAATTTCTTAATTTATTTCATCATAGATGATCATAAAACTGACCGTGTGGCATCGCTAGAATGACAAATTCTATTTTTTTTAATATGTAAAAAATAATATAAACAAACTTCTTTCGATAAATAGATAAAAGGCACAGAACATCCATTACTGATCTCAAACACAGACCAACATCAACTCAATGAAAAGACTAAACAATAGAAGGAAGACGATCCACAACTAATAGGAAAAAACATCTCATGCCTTATCGGAGCCAACTTTCCTTGTGTGGAGCTGCGAAGCATCTCACTGAAGCGTTAGAACTGACCACGAGGTCAATCCACCAGCAGGCAGTTGAGATTTTAGAATCGAAAGGCGCCTCACGACCGAGAAGGCTTCGTTGAGACGCACCGCTTGGATCTTCAACTGAGACTGGAGTGGCTTCTGCGGAGAGGAACAAGAAATCAGGAGAAGGACATTAAAAGAGACCTGACATTTGTTTAGCAACGAACTCTGATAGTTAGCATAATAACAATGGAATAACTTCAAGGGCAAAAAAAGCAACTGATAGATAATAAGTTGCAAATCAGGAGCGAGTTCATTTGACACAGAGCATGGAGATCATATATATTACCAATTATTCCTTATAAGTAACGCAATTCAACTTGTGGTTACTTGTAGAACTTGATGTATGCAATGATACAAATGTAAGGATGCCATTCAACTCTAATTCGCCAAATCTATGAATGCTAAGTAGCCAACCATATCATTTCACCAACTGATCTCAATTTCAACTTCCTATGAAATCAAAAGCATGGATTATAAACATGGTAAATTGGATGTATTTAAGCTCAGTTTCATCTTCAATGGAATCAATTTTGTAACTTTCTAGTTGTTCCAAACTATCAGTAGTAGCATTCCATAACAAGAAGAAAACAAAAGGCAAATCTTTTACCTTTACTTCCGGAGCAATCTTCAGAGGAATGCTTCTGCTCCTGTGTTTCATCTTGTACAGCTTCTTCCTAAGCATCCAAAGTCCCAAGATCGCTGTCGCGAGGGAGATGTACCAAACCGGTTTCACTCTAAAAGCACACAACTTTAGAAGCTCAAACGGGAGCTTCCACCAAGCCATCACTTTCTTCTCTCGTCCTTTAACCAAATCATTCTGCAAGCCAATGCCCTCAATCTCCACATGTTCTTCACACCCTTCTTCCTCGGGCTTCTCAATTCCCATTTTCATAGTACCCACTACTTCTTCACCCTCCTCATCTTCAGGCATCTTCTCGACGATTTCCGGCGCTTTAGCACCACCAAGCTCGCCCTTTTGGCTACCAAGACGCGATCTTTTCTCCTCCTCCTCCGGCTCATCGAACCCACCGCCATCCGAATCAGTACTCGCCTCCGGAAAACCGACGTCCTTCTCCCCCGTGTCCGGGTCAACCCACCTAGGGTTTTTCGAATCGGCGATCGCCGCCGCCTTAACCGTCTCCTCATCGTGGTCATTTCCATCAAAGGAGGCTCCTTTACGGCGCTCCTCCCGCGAATCTAACGCGAAGTGGTCGTGCACGATGGCTCCGTCGCCAGAATCGTGCTCCTGCGAGGGTTTCCAATCGTCCTCACCGGCGTCCGAGCCCATCAGGATCTCCCAGTCGCGGAACTCGAGATGGCCTTCCATGGCGGCCGCGTCGCTCAAGAGCAGAAAGAGGGAGGAGATCGAGAGAGGAGAATGAAGGCACGAGAGGAGAGGAAGGCAGGCCACGTGGTTGCGTTCTTTCTTCGTGGGTGCGAAGGCGAAAGCCACCTGTGCGGCCGCAGAATCACGACGGCAGCCATCTCCGTCATTCGCAGGGAACCGCTCATCAAGCTACAGCACGAATCTTGAAGGCGCATTAAAGAGCACCGCACCTGGACACTTTTCCCGCCCGCGGTTCTCGTTGTGCCAACTAATAAACCAATAATTTACTCACGTGGACTGCTCGTGCGATGTCGATCACAGCCGACGGGTTGCCGAGACCCTAATTAGGAAAAGGGGGGCAGTCGCCGCTCTCGCAGGTGCTCTTGAAGCTCGCTAAGGCGACAATGGAGGCGAACTCGTCGGAGGCGAAGAACGCCCACTTGCTACCTCTTCCCCTGACGCCTAGGCCTCCGAAACGCCTGTTGTTCGACAAGCGTTATGGTTGGATGTATTCTCTTCCATCTCTTTGTTATCTTCTTTTACAAAAAATCGTTTTTTTGGGATTTGTTTTCTTCTTTTGCACTCTGAGAATCTGGGACAAGCTTCGTATCCTATTTTATTTGGGAATTGTTTTCAGTTTCGACGACTGGAAGGATCCGTCTGAAGAAGCTTATGCAGGCGGTCGAGGAATGTACGCTCTTTCTGCTGTTTCAACTCCTTTTATTGCTCCATGAATTAAATTAATTTTATTTTTGTGTAATTTGTTTTATCCAGTGAATTTGGTTGTAATATCACGAGAATTTTTCAGGTTTTGCATCTTGCCGATAGCTAAATCTTTGGTGAATGCCGCTTCGCAGTCGGTACGAATCATAATGATTATCCTGTAGTCAAAAATGTCTTTTGTTTGTGTCTTTTTTTGTACTGGGGGTGGAAATTAGAATCCTTCTTCACTTTGAGCTGAGTCACTGGATAAGTCTTGAGAGCATGATCGAAAGTCATTTTTCTATCAGTATTTGCTTTTGCGTATTACTTTGCATTCATTTCTAAGTAAAGCAACCAAATGACCACTCAGTTCATTGTATTTAGTCTTGTTCAACTGTTTGGTCTCTATAAAGTTTAATTCTCCTTTTCCTGAAGTTAGTTTCTTAGTTTATCATCAGTTGATAGATACTGGTGTGGGCATTATGATCGATGAGACAAAGATGAAGTTTCTTGTTGTTAGTACCAGTTATTGTTGCCCTAAAAGTTAATGAATAATCTTTCCTAGGCCATCCACTCTTAGTGTTAGCCACTGAACTATACAATGTTATTTTTTTTAGAAAAAAAAAACCCAAAGAATTCTTACATAGCTATATTCAAGTGATAGTAAATAGGAGATTGGACGCTCAAAAATTTTAGAGTGCATGTTTGACTTGCTTAGTTGTTTAAGTATATAGGAATTAGGGACCCTTGACAAATGTAGCAGTCCAAGTAGAAAGAAACTTGGGTTCTTATTGAGTACTGTGTGAAGCACCTTTTTTCGTTTAATCTCTTACACTCCACAGCGGACAGAAAATATAAAACTAAGTTTCTATGTTCCTTAAGTTCTCTTCCTAATTTCTTCCCAGCTTTCACAACATTGGAGTCCAGTACCTGTTCTAATTGCTGGCCGGTTCCAATGACCCATTTGCATCACTGCCATGCCACCATCCACCTCCCTAGGCTTTGCACAGGCCAAGGCCTTCGGCAACCCTCCACATCTTTTGCCCTCGACTGTTATCCTACAATCAGTGGAATCATGTAAGCCCTCCATCTTTCTATCCTCCAAATACGAGTAATAACAGTCTTCTATCTCCAATGATAATATTAAGACTATTGCATTGTGTAACTTTGATTGGTTAATGGAACATATGGCAGCACCAAAAATGATTAGGGAAGTGGTCAGCTAGTATTATCCATTCATTGCACGTCTGAAGAAGTCTGTGGTTGTGTTTATGTGAGGTATAGTTTGATTTAGGGTGGGATTGATTGTATAGAAAAAATCTCCATTGACTTACAGATTGCATTCTCTGGTTTGTTTGGGTAATTAGGAGGAAACACGGTAAAGAAATACATGTTTCTTGTCTTCATTGCCATCATAGTTTTCTTCTTACTTTATCACGTATAGCCTTTAGAGACTAGACTTTACACTGAATATGTATCTACAAAATGGATGCCTCTCAGCCTTTATTGCATATTTTGCCACAGACGTCAGATCTATCTATGGTGATCTGCTTTCTACATGATATACTTGGAACATTTTGACTCGAATTGGTGAACTGGCCATGGATGAATAACTCGGTAGCTTATTTGCTCAGCACCTTTGAGTTAACGATTGCCTTCATTTTATAGCTTACTTTATACACTTTTCCCTTGGTTCTTCCTCGTATCATATTGGAACCTGCAATTTTCTCTCTCACAGCCTCGTGTTCTTGTCGTCCCGTGTTAAATTAGTGGTATCCAATATCTTTGCTTGATGCTATAGATTCTCAAGCAAGAAAAACTGGTTTTGTTTTTCAATATGTTTTGCTAAACTCGGTCTTAGTAACTTTCTATCATTTTGCTTGCTGCAATTTGCAGGTTGACATTGCTATCGAGTCCGTGGGCAGAGCTATGCAGTCTCCAGATCAATTTTCTCCACACGAGTTGCGTGCAAACCTGAGCAATCAATTTGCTAAACTAGCCCCCTGCGTGCGACGATGGAATCTTAATCTGATGAACTTGGGCAAGAACAATCATCCCAATGACAGAGAGAACCCCACCAAGTCTGCAGAGGGGGATCCCACAAAATGATGCTCCTCTTCAGTTTCTGTCGGATGATTTTTCTTCAGCTTCAAGCTTTTTTAGTATTTGTGGCATTGGAAAAGCATGGCTAATCGATGCTTTTGGTCAATAGAAAATCTGAAAAAAAATTATCTGAGTGAGCGAAAATTATTTCCCTATTGTTCCTCCTTTATCATAAGCCGCCTTTTGACCATTACTCCTTGGTCTCTCTCCATCCATTGTGCTCGTCTCTTTGGTCGCCATCTAAAGTTCCCTTTTTTCATTGTCATCTTCTTATTTGCTTATCTATGTAATCGTCTTATCTCTATTTATCACCATTTGTATACTAATTAATATTATAAGTTAAGCTTAATTGATCCTTCTAAAGTTAATTTTTAAGTTAATAACTGAATTAATCCTTCTATCAAATAACGTTTTCCCTTTAATCATGATATTGTGTTATTTTTGCAATCTTTTATTCGTTTATTCTAAATTCTGAATCGTATCGTATCTAGTCCAATGATTACACGTCTTGTTGTGGCACCGATTTAAATTAAAAGCTGACCACGCGCTAGCAGTCCTCGATTGTCCTTTAGATACTAGGCACCACAGGGGGCCCGCCATTTCTCTACGGGCCCCGCGCTCCTCCAATCACTGCACGCTTCCGCCGAGGACGGTGCACGAGTGGGTACGGAAGTCAATTTATTTTGTTTAATAATCCCGCATAAGACTTTTAAAGGTCCACCGTGGGTTTCCGTGGCACCATCGAGGGTTGGGAATCATCTGGTCCTGCGATCTCCCCCCTCGCCTCGCCTCGCCTCGCCAGTCTCGATCGTTCTCGGCATCCGCTCCTTCCCCTACCAGCCGCCGCACTCGATCCCTTCTCCGCTTCCGCCGCCTTTATCTCTTCCCCGATCTCATCCCACTGCCGAGCAAGTGAGTGTGTCTTCGTGCTCCCTTTGGAAATCCTGTGACGTTTCGCCCAGATCTTCTGCTTAAGTTATGCAGCAAGAGTTGGCCTTGAGTTTTTTTTCAATTTCCACTGCGAGGTGGCCGGCTTTGATGCTTGCGTTCTTCTAGATTTCTTGACGCTTTCCATTCTTTTGTATTGGAGTTTATAAGTCGTTTTTACTATAATTCGAGTGCCGTACTTGACTTTGGGGTGGCACAATCTTGATAAGTGAAACTAGCGATGATTCAGAAGTCTTTGACATTTTGGTTAGTTTGTTAAACGTTTAATTCAAACTTTTATCGATGGATGTTTAGAGTGGAATTTTTCGTTTTTTTTTATGATACGATTCGCTTATTCAACTGATATATGCTGCAATTGTTTTATTTTTTAATTGGTTGTTGGGTGGTTTAAACCATGGTCTACGTGCACTCGGACTGGGCTGTAAATGGCATATAGGTACCTGGTGAATTTGTTTGATATTCTCTTGTCACTGTCCATAACTTCTGTTCTGTAGAACATAATAGTTGAATTGGGGGAGAAGGGGAAGGGGGGTGGCGGGGACCCGCCGGATAAAGTCGATCCTTTTTTTCTTATCAAAGTGCAAGTTAGGTGTTAGAGAAGTATCTTACCTTCAGTAAATTCTTTGTATCACAACTTGACTATAAAGTAGATTTCTTCGTCAACTTGTAGCACTGGTCTCCTCCTACTCCTAGGGGTTCATCTGTACTTTGAAGGAACCGCCTCAAGTGCTATCACCTGGAAAGCCACCTGATAGGAAAAATTATTATTTTTTCTCGTTTTACTACCTCAAGGGATTACAAACATCCATCAGGAACCTCTACTTGTTTGGAGTTCTATTTGCTTCATATGGCTGAAATGGAAAAGACACAAGGATCTTTTTGTAAATCCTAATTAGTTTTTTTTAGCAAATAATGGAAAAAACTGATGCACTACTTGTGGTAGGTCAGTTAAACATCTTGATCGAACTTTTATATTTTTGACATTGACAAGATTTTGTTTCGGATAAAACTCCATATCCAAGCAGGAAGTTTTCCACTTTCCATCTGCTGGAAGCCTAGAGTGAGTACTCTCTTATCCCGTGTAAGGACCCATGTCTGAACTTGGAAATGTTCATACACGCCATCATGTTCAGTCTATTCTTTGTCAAGCAATACTTTTTGAATTCATGAAGGAAGCAATAGGATAATACTATATGCATGCATTATGTCATCTTTTTACGGTTCCTGGCTTTTGGCTAATGACTGAACGGAGACTGCTAGGTTGGTTTGCTTTGAACCCTGAATCTTAATGTATTTCAAGGTTTCAAAAAGTGTAGGTAGGTGGTATATGGTTAACCTACTACATTGAAGATATAGAGTATACAAGGGCATGTGATCCAAATAAGATTTTCTTTTATGCACATGTAAACTGCATAGCCCATCTGTGGTTACTATGCATTCACTGAGGAAATTGGAAATTGTCAGCGTGGATGACTTTATGAGGGAACTGTATCCCTGAGGATTTTAATTGACTTTTCCAAGTTAGGTGGGGATCACATTTCAAATTTTGAGACGAAAATTGTTTGGTACTGTACCTGAAATTTTTGACAACAGCTCTATATCATTTGCATCAAGTTCTAGGTTACAGTGTCAATTTGATATTGATTTCATTCAAATGCATAAGCATCTTGCATAATCTTATTTCGCATAATATATGCTGTTTTTCCTCATCTAGTTGCAGAAAATTTTACCAAATGTTTCTGTTTAATTGAAAAGTTCAAACTCTTGAGTCCGGTTATATTTGCACGTTATATTTTAGATTCTTAAGTAGCTTTCATACACAAGCTTAGTGATTATGATTACAGTTTTTATTTTTCTTACATATTCCAACCTCCTCTCGGCACTTGCGTTATTTTGCTTAGTTTCTTTTTTTTGGCTTATTCTTTCAACTCATGCTCATTTTATTTGTGTTACAGAGCAATTCCATATTGTTTTGGTTGATGGATCAAGATAATTCTATCATGGACTTATCTCGTAGGCATGGTCTATTAAGAGATCAAGTTCAGTTGGCAAAGAGAAAGAATTCTGATCGTTACGAAATTGTTCCAATTCAAGATCCATTGTCATTTGAAAAAGGTTTCTTCATAGTAATACGTGCATGCCAGTTATTGGCTCAAAAGAATGATGGGATTATTGTGGTTGGGGTAGCTGGTCCTTCTGGGGCTGGGAAGACTGTATTTACTGAGAAGGTTCTCAATTTCATCCCGAGCATCGCTGTCATATCTATGGACAACTACAATGATTCTAGTCGCATAATTGATGGAAATTTCGATGGTAGGTCTAAAGAACTTTTCTTTCAATAGACTGCTCCTATTTTCTTTAATTCCTTTTTGCTGTCATATCCTCTTTTATTTTATTTTCTTGTCCTTTTTATATTGTTTCCTCAGTTCTTTTAGCATGGATAGTGGAACTGATATATATTCCTATCTAATGCATTTTTATTTCTCTTTTATTCAACTTTCATGTTTTGGTAGCTCAAAAAGATTCTTACTTGCCTTGTTAGTTGTATTTTGCTGATGTATTGCCTTTCATTTACATGTGTTTATAATTTTGATGATAGAAGAAAAACTCCTGTTCACCATCCTTTAGCTGATTTTTGTGAATCTAGTATTAATAGATTTGATTAGAATGGACAATTTCAGAGCTTTTTAAATAATACTGCATTATATTTTGAATAGGGCATTTCAATTCTTACATCTTTGAATATGCTTTTAATTTTGACTGAGTTACATCTTGGTTCCTGTCTTTCCTCTTTCTCCAGTTCCTTTATTTAAAAAATATTTCATTTAGAGTATATAGGCTAACAACAATGTGCATGAAGACAAACAAGTTCAATTGGTCCCCCAAGTCACATCCTTACAAGGATGCACTGAGATGCAATGGACACTTGTGGTTCTTGTACTTGGATTTTGAAGATGCTTAGTTACCACAAATGTTCTCAGATGCCACCCCTTAATGTATAAAAATGCTTTTAAATGACCAATTTGACCACAACTAATATCTACACATTTGGCTCTAAGATGTTTGTCATTTGTTGTTTGTTCTTGCATCACAATGATCTGATGTTGTTTATTTTTGAACATGCCACTTGTTTCTTCATTGGTTGCTCTTTCTTGTATGTTCATGATTAGAAACTAGGTTTATTTGGTTTTGTACGTGTAAATTTTTTGTTGATAATCTCAAACATAACTTCATTTTATGTAAGTTAAATAATACCTGTTGCTATGAAGGCTTAAAATCTTGTTCTAAGCTGGAGTTTTGGTTCCTTGACGGAACAAGACACGTTGGCTGTGTCTGGTGCTAGTGTTGGTTGAGTAGGTGTGTCGAACATCAACCCTAAGCACAGGGAGAAAGAGGAGTCATGGTCTCTGCATGTTTGGCATATCGGAGAGTTTCCTATGGGTCGTCAGCTTCTTCACATGAAGCCACACATTGTTGCGAGGAATAGAGGAAGTGCCATTGTATCATAGAGTTCTAGGTTCTAGATGATGGATGGAACAAGATGTTTTGCTATGTCGATCGACGCATAATGATATCTAACTGATGGTTATTGTAACATCACCTTATGCTGGAAACTTCTAATTCATGCATTTTCTTCCAGATCCGCGGCTAACAGATTATGACACTTTGCTAGAATATTCGCGGACTAAAAGAAGGGAAGTCTGTTCAGGTGCCAATATATGATTTCAAGTCAAGTAGTCGCATTGGATACAGGTAATAATCAACAGTGGTTTGATTATATATGAGTGTAATTACTAGAACTTCCATTAAGTTCTTCGTAGGATAGATTCATCATCCTTATTATTATTTTCTTCATGGCAGGACTGTTGATGTGCCTAGCTCTAGGATTGTTTTTCTTGAAGGGATTTACGCTTTAAGTGAGAAGTTGCGCCCTCTACTTGATCTGCGTGTTTCTGTGACTGGTGGTGTACATTTTGACCTTGTTAAAAGGGTTTTGCGGGACATACAGCGTGCTGGACAAGAACCTGAAGAGATTATTCATCAAATTTCAGAAACAGTTATCTACTTTGTCTTTTCTCTTTGAGAAAACTTCTTTATGCTTCTACTAACTAAACTTTAAATTAACTGACATTAGTGAGTTCATTTACTTGAATCTCCTGAGCCCTGACCATTTATACTGACTTCTCTATATTATGCAGGTTTATCCAATGTACAAGGCGTTCATTGAACCAGACTTGCAAACAGCACATATAAAAATCTCCAACAAGTTCAATCCATTTACAGGCTTCCAGAATCCAACCTACATTCTAAAGGTTAGTCTTTGGATTTTGTTGCATACATGGTTGCTAGTGTTTGGAGGCATGGTATTTGCAAACTGTTCATATTGATGTCTTCAGCTAATTTCGTTTGAAGCTTAAACTTCTTTCTAATATTGCAGTCTCCAAGGAATGTACCAGTGGATCAAATCAAGTCTGTTCTTTCCCAAGAACACAAAGAAAGCACAGAAGAAACGTATGATATATACTTATTGCCACCAGGTGAAGACCCGGAAGCATGCCAATCTTATTTAAGAATGAGAAACAGAGATGGAAAGTACAATCTCATGTTTGAGGTATGCTATTCTGAATAATCACTGTGCAATTTTTATTTAATGTGGCTTATGGTTTGTGGATGAGGATCATGTAAATTTTAGACATATTTCTTGAAACATGTTTGATATAAACGAAAATTCTGTTTTCTTGATTGGCATTGTATGCATATTTCCTGATTTTGCTGACTCATAAATTTGAGTATTTTGTCACAAATATGCAATGGGATGAAGTTGTGAGCTTTTGTTAAATGCATTGTCTATCTTCAGCAATATTTATTTCAAGGATTTTCTGTATTCACATGCCTAGTCTGATATTTTTTTGCACATCTTCTTTTGCTTGTATATAGTTAGTGTGTATTCATATGCCACTGTGACCACTGGCTACTTGTGAATTTCCAGGAATGGGTAACTGATAATCCCTTCATCATATCACCCAGAATTACTTTTGAAGTCAGTGTGCGTCTTCTTGGTGGGTTAATGGCGCTAGGCTATAGCATTGCAGCTATTCTGAAGAGAAGCAGTCATGTGTTTTATGATGACAAGGTGGTTGTGAAAATTGATTGGTTAGAACAACTTAATCGCCATTACATTCAGGTAACTGGAATGCATATGTAAATGTTAATTTATATCTAGAGGTAAATGTTAATTTATATCTAGAGCAGCTTGAACATTCTTGCTTATGTGTTGATTTGAATAGTGTATAATGGAAGATTCTTCAACATAGTTCCTTAACCTAACATACTACTGATAGACTTTGCGTTTCATTATGAATTGCTGTTCAGTTAGGTTGTAATGAAATCTACAATATCATTAAAGCTGTTCTAATTGGACTTGGTTATTTAGTCATTTTTTCCTATCTAATAGTCATTTAGTCATCATGTATGATGAAATAACTTATCCAATTACCTATAAAAGTCAAAAGAATAATCTTCTGTAGTCCATGCATCTTCTTAACTCAGCTTGTGAAGAAATTACAGAGATCATAGATAGAAACTGTATCTTGCAGATGGCTCTTTCATGGTTATGCACAATGTAGTTATGGAAACTATTCTTACTGGTTTCTAATTTAGGCTATTTTGAAATACTTTTGGTAATTCTAAATAGTATTTCTTGTAGTATTCTTGCTAGATTTTCATTGGCATTCACCAGTCCCTACTGAGGATGCAGGGCTGTTTTCATACATCTTGATTCTTACTTTCTATGATGGTTTTGTTCCTAATATCAATACTTGCGAAACTTAAAGTTATATGACAGCGTGATTCACTATGACATGGACCTCATGGTGCATTCAAAATGATCTAGAGCTTGTCCAAGTAGACTCTTCTCTATTAACTAATTGCTGGTGATATATTACTATCCTATAGCCTTCTACAGTTGTTCTCAATGAAGCATCACTTGAAAGACTGATATGAATTCGATATTACAATCGACATTGGTTAAGCATAAGGAATTCATGAAACGCTAGCTTTCATGCACATAATGTAATTTCCCATTTTAAGGGTAATCATCAAATATGAGAGTTTGGAGTAGGGCTCTGACATCTTTATGTTATCTGAACTAGAAAGAAACTTTATTCTATGCTTTTTTGGCTATCATTTTCTTATGCACAACTCTGAAGAATTATATACGGCACATCACCTGAGGAAAGAATTTAGTGGTCTATGCAAACTTCAGCTGTTTGCTATGTTTCTTGATTCTTCATAATTTCTTTGATCATGTGCATTTTTGAGGAAGAGGAAAGGTGTTTTATTCTGTTTCTATATTATAATTATAAAGATGCTTATGTACTTTCTATGTTTCTTTCTGGCTCAAAATCCCTTTTGTTGATCATAAATTAATAATAGTTGTGATTATGGGAAAGGTGCAAGGAAAAGAGCGACTGTACGTTAGGCATATTGCAGAGCAATTGGGTCTGGAAGGTGCGTTCATTCCACGTACTTACATTGAACAGATTCAACTGGAAAAGCTCGTGAATGAAGTGATGGTATGGATTCTCTACAACAACTCTTATTGCACCTAGTTCCAAAACATTAGTCTTTTTTTTCCCTCCCCATTGCTTTTGCATAATTTATATTTTTTAACTGCAGGCATTGCCAGATGATTTGAGGACAAAGCTCAGCATTGACGAAGATATGGTCTCTAGTCCCAGAGAAGCACTCTCGCGGGCTTCTGCTGATAAGGTTGCCATGAGAAATAAATTTCTTAAAAGGTTTGTTTCTGTATATTAGCATTAGTAGTACTTTTGTTCTTATTCAGAATCACAAAATAAACATTGGTTACTTGGCCAATACACCATGCTACCATCTATTATCCCTAATAAAGATTTTTGGATATTTTTTTTCTTGCATCTTCTACTCCTAACTGTTCTAGCTTGTTTTTATGGGTACATCAATTGATGATTTGTCGGTGGAACTGACTTAATGCTTGTTGCTATTTTAAGGAAACAACTATTTTGAAACGACTCTTCTGTCTATTTCCTCAGCGGAATGTCCCATTCCTTCTCTACACAAAGGGAGAAAAATATTGCCAAACTCAGACTCGATGTCAACCAGAGAAGGTTTGAGAGACAACCTCCTGAATCACCAGCAATCAGTCGGGTTAGTTGCCATAACGACAATATGCTCATTTGGTAGAAACTGGGAAATAAATCACGATTTTGTTTGCATGCATGCCTATATTTTATGTTACAAGTGGTCTAATGCAACTTTCTTTTTTTATGCTTACCAATCCTGTATAGGAAGCTGTTAATCATCTATCAGAGCAGATTTCAGCTCTAAATGAAAGATTCGATGAATTTAGTTCACAAATGGAAGAATACAATAAGAAGTTCATCTCACAGAGAACTTCTATGAGCCAACAAAACTTGGCCCTCCAAGGGGAAGCCTGTAATGGTTCTGTCCCGACATCGCTGTTTGTGTCTAACTTGGGCAATGGCACCCTTTTGCCCACTTCATCATCTTCTTCCCAACTGAATAAAGATTCTTCCCTACTGGATGAGGTACGTAAATATAACTAGTTTAAAGCTTCAGTGATGTTAAATCCTTTGCATTCCTAACAATCTTTATCATCCAATGAACTTTATTGATATGGTCTGTTATGCTTCCTTTCATCGGCAGCTAATGCTCGTCTCGCGGGGTCAGCGACAAATCATGCATCAGCTGGATAACCTCAACAACTTGATGCACGAGCACTTGCCTTTGTTTTCCCGGCAAGGCTTAACTGATAACAGAAGTAGATTGTTCAACTGGAATACAATAGGGATACTAGCGATGAGTTGCATCGGCATTGTTCTGTTCAAAAATCTGAACAGGAATTCCATATGACATGAACCAGATCGATGACTTTAGATATATTAACCTCTTCATGAGGCACAATTGTGCAGGGCCTCAAGCTCAACAAGGAACGCACTGGAATCAACAAAGCTAACACATTGAAGTTTTGCAGCAGTCATGGTGCACCTCTCTTTTTCTCTCTGTCATTTTATTTTATCGTTAGCCTGCCTTTTTTTTTCTTTCTTCTGGGAGAGCCACAGTTAAAACAGTTGTATCTTTCTGATAGTAGAACCACTAAGTATTTTATTATTTCTGTCTCCAGCAGCATGCAGATGTTTAGTAAAATATATTAATTAAAATTGATTTTCAAATAAAATATGAATAATAATATAAAAAATTATTGTTATTTACCATGCGTATAATAGACCTTAAATCTTAAAAGCATATATAAAAAGAATTGAAATTTTCCAAAAAAAAATTTTCCTTCTGGATTTTAAAGAATTGGAAATGTTCAATCCATATATATATATATTTTTATATATAAAAAATTCCAAACAGACTGTTCGACAATGACTCGGTACGTTTCTCGACCACTAAAAAAGCCGCGGGAAAAAGTGCTCGCGGAAGCGTCGCCTTCCGCGGTCCGCTCGCCACGCCTCGCTTCGGCTTCTCCGCCCACGGGCCGCAAAGGAAGAGAAGGCTGGGTTGGCAGGTGAGCCGAGCGCAGATCTTTGTCGAGACCGTACCCGCTCGGCTACTAGCACCTTCCCCCAACCCAGCCTCCTCTTCCTTTGTGGTCCGTGGGCGGAGGAGCCGAAGCGAGGCGTGGCGAGCGGACCGCGGAAGGCGACGCTTCCGCGAGCACTTTTTCCCGCGGCTTTTTTAGTGGTCGAGAAACGTACCGAGTCATTGTCGAACAGCCTGTTTGGAATTTTTTATATATAAAAATATATATATATATAGATTGAACATTTCCAATTTTTTAAAATCCAGAAGGAAAAATTTTTTTTTGGAAAATTTCAATTCTTTTTATATATGCTTTTAAGATTTAAGGTCTATTATACGCATGGTAAATAACAATAATTTTTTATATTATTATTCATATTTTATTTGAAAATCAATTTTAATTAATATATTTTACTAAACATCTGCATGCTGCTGGAGACAGAAATAATAAAATACTTAGTGGTTCTACTATCAGAAAGATACAACTGTTTTAACTGTGGCTCTCCCAGAAGAAAGAAAAAAAAGGCAGGCTAACGATAAAATAAAATGACAGAGAGAAAAAGAGAGGTGCACCATGACTGCTGCAAAACTTCAATGTGTTAGCTTTGTTGATTCCAGTGCGTTCCTTGTTGAGCTTGAGGCCCTGCACAATTGTGCCTCATGAAGAGGTTAATATATCTAAAGTCATCGATCTGGTTCATGTCATATGGAATTCCTGTTCAGATTTTTGAACAGAACAATGCCGATGCAACTCATCGCTAGTATCCCTATTGTATTCCAGTTGAACAATCTACTTCTGTTATCAGTTAAGCCTTGCCGGGAAAACAAAGGCAAGTGCTCGTGCATCAAGTTGTTGAGGTTATCCAGCTGATGAATGATTTGTCGCTGACCCCGCGAGACGAGCATTAGCTGCCGATGAAAGGAAGCATAACAGACCATATCAATAAAGTTCATTGGATGATAAAGATTGTTAGGAATGCAAAGGATTTAACATCACTGAAGCTTTAAACTAGTTATATTTACGTACCTCATCCAGTAGGGAAGAATCTTTATTCAGTTGGGAAGAAGATGATGAAGTGGGCAAAAGGGTGCCATTGCCCAAGTTAGACACAAACAGCGATGTCGGGACAGAACCATTACAGGCTTCCCCTTGGAGGGCCAAGTTTTGTTGGCTCATAGAAGTTCTCTGTGAGATGAACTTCTTATTGTATTCTTCCATTTGTGAACTAAATTCATCGAATCTTTCATTTAGAGCTGAAATCTGCTCTGATAGATGATTAACAGCTTCCTATACAGGATTGGTAAGCATAAAAAAACGAAAGTTGCATTAGACCACTTGTAACATAAAATATAGGCATGCAATGCAAACAAAATCGTGATTTATTTCCCAGTTTCTACCAAATGAGCATATTGTCGTTATGACAACTAACCCGACTGATTGCTGGTGATTCAGGAGGTTGTCTCTCAAACCTTCTCTGGTTGACATCGAGTCTGAGTTTGGCAATATTTTTCTCCCTTTGTGTAGAGAAGGAATGGGACATTCCGCTGAGGAAATAGACAGAAGAGTCGTTTCAAAATAGTTGTTTCCTTAAAATAGCAACGAGCATTAAGTCAGATCCACCGACAAATCATCAATTGATGTACCCGTAAAAACAAGCTAGAACAGTTAGGAGTAGAAAATGCAAGAAAAAATCATACCCAAAAATCTTTATTAGGGATAGTAAAATGTGATCATCTATAATAGATGGTAGTATGGTGTATTGGCCAAGTAACCAATGTTTATTTTGTGATTCTGAATAAGAACAAAAGTACTACTAATGCTAATATACAGAAACAAACCTTTTAAGAAATTTATTTCTCATGGCAACCTTATCAGCAGAAGCCCGCGAGAGTGCTTCTCTGGGACTAGAGACCATATCTTCGTCAATGCTGAGCTTTGTCCTCAAATCCTCTGGCAATGCCTGCAGTTAAAAAATATAAATTATGCAAAAGCAATGGGGAGAAAAAAAAAAAATGTTTTGGAACTAGGTGCAATAAGAGTTGTTGTAGAGAATCCATACCATCACTTCATTCACGAGCTTTTCCAGTTGAATCTGTTCAATGTAAGTACGTGGAATGAACGCACCTTCCAGACCCAATTGCTCTGCAATATGCCTAACGTACAGTCGCTCTTTTCCTTGCACCTTTCTCATAATCACAACTATTATTAATTTATGATCAACAAAAGGGATTTTGAGCCAGAAAGAAACATAGAAAGTACATAAGCATCTTTATAATTATAATATAGAAACAGAATAAAACACCTTTCCTCTTCCTCAAAAATGCACATGATCAAAGAAATTATGAAGAATCAAGAAACATAGCAAACAGCTGAAGTTTACACAGACCACTAAATTCTTTCCTCAGGTGATGTGTCGTATATAATTCTTCAGAGTTGTGCATAAGAAAATGATAGCCAAAAAAGCATAGAATAAAGTTTCTTTCTAGTTCAGATAACATAAAGATGTCAGAGCCCTACTCCAAACTATCATATTTGATGATTACCCTTAAAATGGGAAATTACATTATGTGCATGAAAGCTAGCGTTTCATGAATTCCTTATGCTTAACCAATGTCGATTGTAATATTGAATTCATATCAGTCTTTCAAGTGATGCTTCATTGAGAACAACTGTAGAAGGCTATAGGATAGTAATATATCACCAGCAATTAGTTAATAGAGAAGAGTCTACTTGGACAAGCTCTAGATCATTTTGAATGCACCATGAGGTCCATGTCATAGTGAATCACGCTGTCATATAACTTTAAGTTTCGCAAGTATTGATATTAGGAACAAAACCATCATAGAAAGTAAGAATCAAGATGTATGAAAACAGCCCTGCATCCTCAGTAGGGACTGGTGAATGTCAATGAAAATCTAGCAAGAATACTACAAGAAATACTATTTAGAATTACCAAAAGTATTTCAAAATAGCCTAAATTAGAAACCACTAAGAATAGTTTCCATAACTACATTGTGCATAACCATGAAAGAGCCATCTGCAAGATACAGTTTCTATCTATGATCTCTGTAATTTCTTCACAAGCTGAGTTAAGAAGATGCATGGACTACAGAAGATTATTCTTTTGACTTTTATAGGTAATTGGATAAGTTATTTCATCATACATGATGACTAAATGACTATTAGATAGGAAAAAATGACTAAATAACCAAGTCCAATTAGAACAGCTTTAATGATATTGTAGATTTCATTACAACCTAACTGAACAGCAATTCATAATGAAACGCAAAGTCTATCAGTAGTATGTTAGGTTAAGGAACTATGTTGAAGGATCTTCCATTATACACTATTCAAATCAACACATAATGCAAGAATGTTCAAGCTGCTCTAGATATAAATTAACATTTACCTCTAGATATAAATTAACATTTACATATGCATTCCAGTTACCTGAATGTAATGGCGATTAAGTTGTTCTAACCAATCAATTTTCACAACCACCTTGTCATCATAAAACACATGACTGCTTCTCTTCAGAATAGCTGCAATGCTATAGCCTAGCGCCATTAATCCACCAAGAAGACGCACACTGACTTCAAAAGTAATTCTGGGTGATATGATGAAGGGATTATCAGTTACCCATTCCTGGAAATTCACAAGTAGCCAGTGGTCACAGTGGCATATGAATACACACTAACTATATACAAGCAAAAGAAGATGTGCAAAAAAATATCAGACTAGGCATGTGAATACAGAAAATCCTTGAAATAAATATTGCTGAAGATAGACAATGCATTTAACAAAAGCTCACAACTTCATCCCATTGCATATTTGTGACAAAATACTCAAATTTATGAGTCAGCAAAATCAGGAAATATGCATACAATGCCAATCAAGAAAACAGAATTTTCGTTTATATCAAACATGTTTCAAGAAATATGTCTAAAATTTACATGATCCTCATCCACAAACCATAAGCCACATTAAATAAAAATTGCACAGTGATTATTCAGAATAGCATACCTCAAACATGAGATTGTACTTTCCATCTCTGTTTCTCATTCTTAAATAAGATTGGCATGCTTCCGGGTCTTCACCTGGTGGCAATAAGTATATATCATACGTTTCTTCTGTGCTTTCTTTGTGTTCTTGGGAAAGAACAGACTTGATTTGATCCACTGGTACATTCCTTGGAGACTGCAATATTAGAAAGAAGTTTAAGCTTCAAACGAAATTAGCTGAAGACATCAATATGAACAGTTTGCAAATACCATGCCTCCAAACACTAGCAACCATGTATGCAACAAAATCCAAAGACTAACCTTTAGAATGTAGGTTGGATTCTGGAAGCCTGTAAATGGATTGAACTTGTTGGAGATTTTTATATGTGCTGTTTGCAAGTCTGGTTCAATGAACGCCTTGTACATTGGATAAACCTGCATAATATAGAGAAGTCAGTATAAATGGTCAGGGCTCAGGAGATTCAAGTAAATGAACTCACTAATGTCAGTTAATTTAAAGTTTAGTTAGTAGAAGCATAAAGAAGTTTTCTCAAAGAGAAAAGACAAAGTAGATAACTGTTTCTGAAATTTGATGAATAATCTCTTCAGGTTCTTGTCCAGCACGCTGTATGTCCCGCAAAACCCTTTTAACAAGGTCAAAATGTACACCACCAGTCACAGAAACACGCAGATCAAGTAGAGGGCGCAACTTCTCACTTAAAGCGTAAATCCCTTCAAGAAAAACAATCCTAGAGCTAGGCACATCAACAGTCCTGCCATGAAGAAAATAATAATAAGGATGATGAATCTATCCTACGAAGAACTTAATGGAAGTTCTAGTGCACCGCTACCTAATTACACTCATATATAATCAAACCACTGTTGATTATTACCTGTATCCAATGCGACTACTTGACTTGAAATCATATATTGGCACCTGAACAGACTTCCCTTCTTTTAGTCCGCGAATATTCTCTAGCAAAGTGTCATAATCTGTTAGCCGCGGATCTGGAAGAAAATGCATGAATTAGAAGTTTCCAGCATAAGGTGATGTTACAATAACCATCAGTTAGATATCATTATGCGTCGATCGACATAGCAAAACATCTTGTTCCATCCATCATCTAGAACCTAGAACTCTATGATACAATGGCACTTCCTCTATTCCTCGCAACAATGTGTGGCTTCATGTGAAGAAGCTGACGACCCATAGGAAACTCTCCGATATGCCAAACATGCAGAGACCATGACTCCTCTTTCTCCTGTGCCTAGGGTTGATGTTCGACACACCTACTAGAACCAACACTAGCACCAGACACAGCCAACGTGTCTTGTTCCGTCAAGGAACCAAAACTCCAGCTTAGAACAAGATTTTAAGCCTTCATAGCAACAGGTATTATTCAAACTACATAAAATGAAGTTATGTTTGAGGTTATCAACAAAAAATTTACACGTACAAAACCAAATAAACCTAGTTTCTAATCATGAACATACAAGAAAGAGCAACCAATGAAGAAACAAGTGGCATGTTCAAAAATAAACAACATCAGATCATTGTGATGCAACTACAAGAACAAACAACAAATGACAAACATCTTAGAGCCAAATGTGTAGATATTAGTTGTGGTCAAATTGGTCATTTAAAAGCATTTTTATACATTAAGGGGTGGCATCTGAGAACATTTGTGGTAACTAAGCATCTTCAAAATCCAAGTACAAGAACCACAAGTGTCCATTGCATCTCAGTGCATCCTTGTAAGGATGTGACTTGGGGGACCAATTAGAACTTGTTTGTCTTCATGCACATTGTTGTTAGCCTATATACTCTAAATGAAATATTTTTTAAATAAAGGAACTGGAGAAAGAGGAAAGACAGGAACCAAGATGTAACTCAGTCAAAATTAAAAGCATATTCAAAGATGTAAGAATTGAAATGCCCTATTCAAAATATAATGCAGTATTATTTAAAAAGCTCTGAAATTGTCCATTCTAATCAAATCTATTAATACTAGATTCACAAAAATCAGCTAAAAGATGGTGAACAGGAGTTTTTCTTCTATCATCAAAATTATAAACACATGTAAATGAAAGGCAATACATCAGCAAAATACAACTAACAAGGCAAGTAAGAATCTTTTTGAGCTACCAAAACATGAAAGTTGAATAAAAGAGAAATAAAAATGCATTAGATAGGAATATATATCAGTTCCACTGTCCATGCTAAAAGAACTGAGGAAACAATATAAAAAGGACAAGAAAATAAAAGAAAAGAGGATATGACAGCAAAAAGGGATTAAAGAAAATAGGAGCAGTCTATTGAAAGAAAAGTTCTTTAGACCTACCATCGAAATTTCCATCAATTATGCGACTAGAATCATTGTAGTTGTCCATAGATATGACAGCGATGCTCGGGATGAAATTGAGAACCTTCTCAGTAAATACAGTCTTCCCAGCCCCAGAAGGACCAGCTACCCCAACCACAATAATCCCATCATTCTTTTGAGCCAATAACTGGCATGCACGTATTACTATGAAGAAACCTTTTTCAAATGACAATGGATCTTGAATTGGAACAATTTCGTAACGATCAGAATTCTTTCTCTTTGCCAACTGAACTTGATCTCTTAATAGACCATGCCTACGAGATAAGTCCATGATAGAATTATCTTGATCCATCAACCAAAACAATGTGGAATTGCTCTGTAACACAAATAAAATGAGCATGAGTTGAAAGAATAAGCCAAAAAAAAGAAGAACTAAGCAAAATAACGCAAGTGCCGAGAGGAGGTTGGAATATGTAAGAAAAATAAAAACTGTAATCATAATCACTAAGCTTGTGTATGAAAGCTACTTAAGAATCTAAAATATAACGTGCAAATATAACCGGACTCAAGAGTTTGAACTTTTCAATTAAACAGAAACATTTGGTAAAACTTTCTGCAACTAGATGAGGAAAAACAGCATATATTATGCGAAATAAGATTATGCAAGATGCTTATGCATTTGAATGAAATCAATATCAAATTGACACTGTAACCTAGAACTTGATGCAAATGATATAGAGCTGTTGTCAAAAATTTCAGGTACAGTACCAAACAATTTTCGTCTCAAAATTTGAAATGTGATCCCCACCTAACTTGGAAAAGTCAATTAAAATCCTCAGGGATACAGTTCCCTCATAAAGTCATCCACGCTGACAATTTCCAATTTCCTCAGTGAATGCATAGTAACCACAGATGGGCTATGCAGTTTACATGTGCATAAAAGAAAATCTTATTTGGATCACATGCCCTTGTATACTCTATATCTTCAATGTAGTAGGTTAACCATATACCACCTACCTACACTTTTTGAAACCTTGAAATACATTAAGATTCAGGGTTCAAAGCAAACCAACCTAGCAGTCTCCGTTCAGTCATTAGCCAAAAGCCAGGAACCGTAAAAAGATGACATAATGCATGCATATAGTATTATCCTATTGCTTCCTTCATGAATTCAAAAAGTATTGCTTGACAAAGAATAGACTGAACATGATGGCGTGTATGAACATTTCCAAGTTCAGACATGGGTCCTTACACGGGATAAGAGAGTACTCACTCTAGGCTTCCAGCAGATGGAAAGTGGAAAACTTCCTGCTTGGATATGGAGTTTTATCCGAAACAAAATCTTGTCAATGTCAAAAATATAAAAGTTCGATCAAGATGTTTAACTGACCTACCACAAGTAGTGCATCAGTTTTTTCCATTATTTGCTAAAAAAAACTAATTAGGATTTACAAAAAGATCCTTGTGTCTTTTCCATTTCAGCCATATGAAGCAAATAGAACTCCAAACAAGTAGAGGTTCCTGATGGATGTTTGTAATCCCTTGAGGTAGTAAAACGAGAAAAAATAATAATTTTTCCTATCAGGTGGCTTTCCAGGTGATAGCACTTGAGGCGGTTCCTTCAAAGTACAGATGAACCCCTAGGAGTAGGAGGAGACCAGTGCTACAAGTTGACGAAGAAATCTACTTTATAGTCAAGTTGTGATACAAAGAATTTACTGAAGGTAAGATACTTCTCTAACACCTAACTTGCACTTTGATAAGAAAAAAAGGATCGACTTTATCCGGCGGGTCCCCGCCACCCCCCTTCCCCTTCTCCCCCAATTCAACTATTATGTTCTACAGAACAGAAGTTATGGACAGTGACAAGAGAATATCAAACAAATTCACCAGGTACCTATATGCCATTTACAGCCCAGTCCGAGTGCACGTAGACCATGGTTTAAACCACCCAACAACCAATTAAAAAATAAAACAATTGCAGCATATATCAGTTGAACAAGCGAATCGTATCATAAAAAAAAACAAAAATTCCACTCTAAACATCCATCGATAAAAGTTTGAATTAGACGTTTAACAAACTAACCAAAATGTCAAAGACTTCTGAATCATCGCTAGTTTCACTTATCAAGATTGTGCCACCCCAAAGTCAAGTACGGCACTCGAATTATAGTAAAAACGACTTATAAACTCCAATACAAAAGAATGGAAAGCGTCAAGAAATCTAGAAGAACGCAAGCATCAAAGCCGGCCACCTCGCAGTGGAAATTGAAAAGAAACTCAAAGGCAAACTCTTGCTGCATAACTTAAGCAGAAGATCTGGGCGAAACGTCACAGGATTTCCAAAGGGAGCACGAAGACACACTCACTTGCTCGGCAGTGGGATGAGATCGGGGAAGAGATAAAGGCGGCGGAAGCGGAGAAGGGATCGAGTGCGGCGGCTGGTAGGGGAAGGAGCGGATGCCGAGAACGATCGAGACTGGCGAGGCGAGGCGAGGCGAGGGGGGAGATCGCAGGACCAGATGATTCCCAACCCTCGATGGTGCCACGGAAACCCACGGTGGACCTTTAAAAGTCTTATGCGGGATTATTAAACAAAATAAATTGACTTCCGTACCCACTCGTGCACCGTCCTCGGCGGAAGCGTGCAGTGATTGGAGGAGCGCGGGGCCCGTAGAGAAATGGCGGGCCCCCTGTGGTGCCTAGTATCTAAAGGACAATCGAGGACTGCTAGCGCGTGGTCAGCTTTTAATTTAAATCGGTCCCACAACAAGACGTGTAATCATTGGACTAGATACGATACGATTCAGAATTTAGAATAAACGAATAAAAGATTGCAAAAATAACACAATATCATGGCTCAAGGGAATACGTTATTTGATAGAAGGATTAATTCAGTTATTAACTTAAAAAATAACTTTAGAAGGATCAATTAAGCTTAACTTATAATATTAATTAGTATACAAATGGTGATAAATAGAGATAAGACGATTACATAGATAAGGCAAATAAGAAGATGACAATGAAAAAAGGGAACTTTAGATGGCGACCAAAGAGACGAGCACAATGGATGGCGAGAGACCAAGGAGTAATGGTCAAAAGGCGGCTAATGATAAAGGAGGAACAATAGGGAAATAATTTTCGCTCACTCAGATGATTTTTTTTTTCAGATTTTCTATTGACCAAAAGCATCGATTAGCCATGCTTTTCCAATGCCACAAATACTAAAAAAGCTTGAAGCTGAAGAAAAATCATCCGACAGAAACTGAAGAGGAGCATCATTTTGTGGGATCCCCCTCTGCAGACTTGGTGGGGTTCTCTCTGTCATTGGGATGATTGTTCTTGCCCAAGTTCATCAGATTAAGATTCCATCGTCGCACACGGGGCTAGTTTAGCAAATTGATTGCTCAGGTTTGCACGCAACTCGTGTGGAGAAAATTGATCTGGAGACTGCATAGCTCTGCCCACGGACTCGATAGCAATGTCAACCTGCAAATTGCAGCAAGCAAAATGATAGAAAGTTACGGAGACCGAGTTTGAAATGAACAAACAAAACCACTTTTTCTTGCTTAAGAATCTATAGCATCAAGCAAAGATATTGGATACCACTAATTTAACACGGGACGACAAGAACACGAGGCTGTGAGAGAGAAAATTGCAGGTTCCAATATGATAAGAGGAGGAAGAACCAAGGGAAAAGTGTATAAAGTAACCTATAAAATGAAGACAATCGTTAACTCAAAGGTGCTGAGCAAATAAGCTACCGAGTTATTCATCCATGGCCAGTTCACCAATTCGAGTCAAAATGTTCCAAGTATATCATGTAGAAAGCAGATCACCATAGATCTGACGTCTGTGGCAAAATACGCAATAAAGGCTGAGAGGCATCCATTTTGTAGATACATATTCAGTGTAAAGTCTAGTCTCTAAAGGCTGTACGTGATAAAGTAAGAAGAAAACTATGATGGCAATGAAGACAAGAAACATGTATTTCTTTACCGTGTTTCCTCCTAATTACCCAAACAAACCAGAGAATGCAATCTGTAAGTCAATGGAGATTTTTTCTATACAATCAATCCCACCCTAAATCAAACTATACCTCACATAAACACAACCACAGACTTCTTCAGACGTGCAATGAATGGATAATACTAGCTGACCACTTCCCTAATCATTTTTGGTGCTGCCATATGTTCCATTAACCAATCAAAGTTACACAATGCAATAGTCTTAATATTATCATTGGAGATAGAAGACTGTTATTACTCGTATTTGGAGGATAGAAAGATGGAGGGCTTACATGATTCCACTGATTGTAGGATAACAGTCGAGGGCAAAAGATGTGGAGGGTTGCCGAAGGCCTTGGCCTGTGCAAAGCCTAGGGAGGTGGATGGTGGCATGGCAGTGATGCAAATGAGTCATTGGAACCGGCCAGCAATTAGAACAGGTACTGGACTCCGATGTTGTGAAAGCTGGGAAAACTTAGGAAGAGAACTTAAGGAACATAGAAACTTAGTTTTATATTTTCTGTCCGCTGTGGAGTGTAAGAGATTAAACGAAAAAAGGTGCTTCACACAGTACTCAATAAGAACCCAAGTTTCTTTCTACTTGGACTGCTACATTTGTCAAGGGCCGCTAATTCCTATATACTTAAACAACTAAGCAAGTCAAACATGCACTCTAAAATTTTTGAGCGTCCAATCTCCTATTTACTATCACTTGAATATAGCTATGTAAGAATTCTATAGGTTTTTTTTTCAAAAAAAAAAGCATTGTATAGTTCAGTGGCTAACACAAGAGTGGATGGCCTAGGAAAGATGATTCATTAACTTTTAGGGCAACAATAACTGGTACTAACAACAAGAAACTTCATCTTTGTCTCATCGATCATAATACCCACACCAGTATCTATCAACTGATGATAAACTAAGAAACTAACTTCAGGAAAATGAGAATTAAACCTTATAGAGACCGAACAGTTGAACAAGACTAAATACAATGAACTGAGTGGTCATTTGGTTGCTTTACTTAGAAATGAATGCAAAGTAATACGCAAAAGCAAATACTGATAGAAAAATGACTTTCGATAATGCTCTCAAGACTTATCCAGTGATTCAGCTCAAAGTGAAAAAGGATTCAAATTTCCACCCCCAGTACAAAAAAAAGACACAAACAAAAGACATTTTTGACTACAGCATAATCATTATGATTCGTACCGACTGCGAAGCGGCATTCACCAAAGATTTAGCTATCGGCAAGATGCAAAACCTGAAAAATTCTCGTGATATTACAACCAAATTCACTGGATAAAACAAATTACACAAAAATAAAATTAATTTAATTCATGGAGCAATAAAAGGAGTTGAAACAACAGAAAGAGCGTACATTCCTCGACCGCCTGCATAAGCTTCTTCAGACGGATCCTTTCCAGTCATGATGACAAGAAACTGAAAACAATTCCCAAATAAAATAGGATACGAAGCTTGTTCCCAGATTCTCAGAGTGCAAAAGAAGAAAACAAATCCCAAAAACAAAAAACGATTTTTTGTCAAAAGAAGAGAACAAAGAGATGGAAGAGAATACATCCAACCATAACGCTTGTCGAACAACAGGCGTTTCGGAGGCCTAGGCGTCAGGGGAAGAGGTAGCAAGTGGGCGTTCTTCGCCTCCGACGAGTTCGCCTCACCTTAGCGAGCTTCAAGAGCACCTGCGAGAGCGGCGACTGCCCCCTTTTCCTAATTAGGGTCTCGGCAACCCGTCGGCTGTGATCGACATCGCACGAGCAGTCCACGTGAGTAAATTATTGGTTTAGCAGTTGGCACAACGAGAACCGCGGGCGGGAAAAGTGTCCAGGTGCGGTGCTCTTTAATGCGCCTTCAAGATTCGTGCTGTAGCTTGATGAGCGGTTCCCTGCGAATGACGGAGATGGCTGCCGTCGTGATTCTGCGGCCGCACAGGTGGCTTTCGCCTTCGCACCCACGAAGAAAGAACGCAACCACGTGGCCTTCCTTCCTCTCCTCTCGTGCCTTCATTCTCCTCTCTCGATCTCCTCCCTCTTTCTGCTCTTGAGCGACGCGGCCGCCATGGAAGGCCATCTCGAGTTCCGCGACTGGGAGATCCTGATGGGCTCGGACGCCGGTGAGGACGATTGGAAACCCTCGCAGGAGCACGACTCTGGCGACGGAGCCATCGTGCACGACTACTTCGCGTTAGATTCGCGCGAGGAGCGCCGTAAAGGAGCCTCCTTTGATGGAAATGACCACGATGAGGAGACGGTTAAGGCGGCGGCGATCGCCGATTCGAAAAACCCTAGGTGGGTTGACCCGGACACGGGGGAGAAGGACGTCGGTTTTCCGGAGGCGAGTACTGATTCGGATGGCTGTGGGTTCGATGAGCCGGAGGAGGAGGAGAAAAGATCGCGTCTTGGTAGCCAAAAGGGCGAGCTTGGTGGTGCTAAAGCGCCGGAAATCGTCGAGAAGATACATGAAGATGAGGAGGGTGAAGAAGTAGTGGGTACTATGAAAATGGGAATTGAGAAGCCCGAGGAAGAAGGGTGTGAAGAACATGTGGAGATTGAGGGCATTGGCTTGCAGAATGATTTGGTTAAAGGACGAGAGAAGAAAGTGATGGCTTGGTGGAAGCTCCCGTTTGAGCTTCTAAAGTTGTGTGCTTTTAGAGTGAAACCGGTTTGGTACATCTCCCTCGCGACAGCGATCTTGGGACTTTGGATGCTTAGGAAGAAGCTGTACAAGATGAAACACAGGAGCAGAAGCATTCCTCTGAAGATTGCTCCGGAAGTAAAGGTAAAAGATTTGCCTTTTGTTTTCTTCTTGTTATGGAATGCTACTAGTGATAGTTTGGAACAACTAGAAAGTTACAAAATTGATTCCATTGAAGCTGAAACTGAGCTTAAATACATCCAATTTACCATGTTTATAATCCATGCTTTTGATTTCATAGGAAGTTGAAATTGAGATCAGTTGGTGAAATGATATGGTTGGCTACTTAGCATTCATAGATTTGGCGAATTAGAGTTGAATGGCATCCTTACATTTGTATCATTGCATACATCAAGTTCTACAAGTAACCACAAGTTGAATTGCGTTACTTATAAGGAATAATTGGTAATATATATGATATCCATGCTCTGTGTCAAATGAACTCGCTCCTGATTTGCAACTTATTATCTATCATTTGCTTCTTCTTTTTTCCCCTTGAAGTTATTCCATTGTTATTATGCTAACTATCAGAGTTCGTTGCTAAACAAATGTCAGGTCTCTTTTAATGTCCTTCTCCTGATTTCTTGTTCCTCTCCGCAGAAGCCACTCCAGTCTCAGTTGAAGATCCAAGCGGTGCGTCTCAACGAAGCCTTCTCGGTCGTGAGGCGCCTTTCGATTCTAAAATCTCAACTGCCTGCTGGTGGATTGACCTCGTGGTCAGTTCTAACGCTTCAGTGAGATGCTTCGCAGCTCCACACAAGGAAAGTTGGCTCCGATAAGGCATGAGATGTTTTTTCCTATTAGTTGTGGATCGTCTTCCTTCTATTGTTTAGTCTTTTCATTGAGTTGATGTTGGTCTGTGTTTGAGATCAGTAATGGATGTTCTGTGCCTTTTATCTATTTATCGAAAGAAGTTTGTTTATATTATTTTTTACATATTAAAAAAAATAGAATTTGTCATTCTAGCGATGCCACACGGTCAGTTTTATGATCATCTATGATGAAATAAATTAAGAAATTACAGTTGACTATTACGGAAGAGGATATTATCTTGGTTTCGTCGAAATTCAAATTTTTGTCTTCTTCTATAAGTCTATTTCATCGTAATCAATTCATTTATGTTTCAAATGTTGTTTGTATTATCCTATGGAGCTGACAGAGGCAGCATGATGAAGATTATTGATTGAAAAGTTAAATCACAGACAAGATTGTCGTATAACTCAGTAAATTTATAGCTTTCATTTTTCAGATATTATATACAGTTTGCATGTGACATATCGAAAATAATAAACATAAAGAGGGCCATAAAGATAAACTAAACATCGAGCTTTAAATAAGTTTTAAAAATATACATTAATGAGCAAGGTTATTCCCTTTTTAATTAGATGCGTTAAAAGATGGATAAAGTTAGTGTTCAATTACAAGTTAAAGATCAGTTAAAAGCTCGATCGTTGTGTAAAGCTGTTTCTTCTATACATTTATTCTATTAATTAATTGTTGTCCGAACATTAATGAGTCTTGTGGTCGTGCCGGAGTGGTTATCGGGCATGACTAGAAATCATGTGGGCTCTGCCCGCGCAGGTTCGAATCCTGCCGACCACGATTTTTAAATTGCTTGTAAAAGGAAGCGTTTTTCCTAGTTTAACGGGTTGAACCGCCTGGTCCAATCCGGTTGTCAAAACAGGCGAACAGCTAGCTAATTAGCAAGCATGCAAAATTCTACACTTCCTTCAATTCTTAGTCAGAAAATTAAAAGGAATCTTATTTTTATTTTTATTTTTTTTTTTACATTTAGATATTTAATTCTTATAATCTAACTAATTTTAAAGATGATCCATTTCTACTAAAATTTTTCATTGATTATTAGGATAAATTAAAAAGTACAAAAGAATTCTAATTGACGATCTAATATTATAAAAATCTTTAAATTCCTAAATAGAATATGTCCTAAATAAAATTTAATTTTTTTCTCTAAAAAAGTCCACTCTA
>NW_027431726.1:0-8352 GCF_044706935.1 Curcuma longa
ATTGTGCAATTACTTTGTAGATTTGTACTTAATGCTTGTTTGATGATATGCTTGTGAATAGTATTAATTGATAAGGGTATAGATTATTTGGAGTTTAAGGAATTCTTAGGATCGTATACCCGGGACGCCTCATGACAGGAGGAGAGTCTTAACCGGACCTTCCGAGGGATTACTTAAGCTGTGAATAATATTTATGAGGGATAACTAAAGGTTGCTTAGTGTTGGGGAGAGGTCTCTAAAAGGATACCCTGTGACAGGAGGTAAAAATCTAGTAGTATTCTGGGGCGCCTGAGTGACACAGGAGAGCCTTGAACCAGGCTATCTAGAATCATCTCAAACCAACATAAGTAACATTAGAACACCATTGATTTATTCCGAGGAAGCCTGACGAGGTCTAATTGGATAATTTGGTTAGAATCCCTACAATTGTGTAATCATTGAGGATAGAGGATCCAAGTCAATCAATCAATATCCCGAGGAATCCGAAGTCCTAGAGTCGCTTTCCACACATTGTCACAGTCGAATTATATCTTCGAACTAAGGTTTAGGAACTCTAGAACACTCTTTCTCCCCCACACCAAACCATTTCCTATGAACTCTCCACTCTTATTGTGCTAGGATAGTAATTAATTCCATGGTCCCTGTGGATTCGATCTTTTATTACTTGGCGACATTCCGTATACTTGCAGAACACGCATCAGATGTATACTATAATCCTTGCTTTTTGTATAAACATCTATTTTACAATAATATTGAAATGAGAATCACCTTGGTCAGAATGTTTGCATTTCTTATGTAATGTAGTTGTCCACTTAATTTATATTGTAGATAACATGGTGTGTGGTGCCACACAGAAGATCATGTTATCGGTTCCTTATAAATTATAAATAGTAGCTCACAACCAAGATGGATAGGGACAAACCATTGGAGTGGTTGTAGTGTAATTGGTATTAGTTTATCTTGACTATTAAATTACACTAGTACACTTTGTGTGTATTGAGCAGGACCGTTTGAGGTCGTTCGATTTATACTGACTATATAATCGAACTAGACCTCAGTTATTATGGATGTGCATGCTCTTAATCCCTGATATAATAACAAGCACATATACTTAGTATGTATTTCTTTAATTCATCAAAGGGTGAGATTTATCTCGTTAAATCAAAAGGCCCGATGAGTTGGGAGATAATGCTATGTATATGGTGTGTTGTTGATTATAGAAGGAAATTGTGTCCTAATATTTAGGCTGATGATGTCCCCTTGAGGAGCTCATAAGGATTATCATGTAAACCCTACAGGTGGACTTAGTTTCACATGATAATAAAGTTGAGTGGTACTACTCTTGGATTCAGAAGTTAATTAATTGAGTTGTTAGTAATTCAATTAATTGACGGACATACGATATTTTAAACACAGGGAGATTAATGCACTCATGGTAAGAAGGAGCCCATATTATAATATGAGATTGGTGCGGTAGTTCAATAATAACCCTTTAGTGGTATGAGTTATTATTGATGGACTTGAGTTGGGTGTTCAGGGAGAACACAGGAAGCCCAAGCCCATTAGGAGACCAAAATCAATTCCTCCTCTAGGTCCCTACTGTAGCCTCTGGATAAAGCCTCGAATCCACCTAAGAGAATTCTTTAAGAACTTTCGGGTAGGAAATTCTGTTAAGAATTTTTCTTGTGAAAAATTCTGTTAAGAATTTTTCTTGTGAAAAAATTCTGTTAAGAATTTTTCTATGAAAAATTCTATTAAGAATTTCTGTGAAAAATTCTGTTAAGAATTTCCATTATGAAATTCTATTAAGATTTCTATTTCTTCTAAATCGTAAACAAAATTTTGATATGATTTTTTCATAGAAATTTTGTTAAGAAATTTTGTTAAAATAATAAAACTTAATAAATGAATTTTATTAAGAAATTAACAAATTTTATTAATTTTATTAGATTTTTTGAACTAAATCTAGATAAGAAAAATTTGTTAGATTCTTTCTAAATTTTCTAAGATGGCATAGCTATAAAAGGGGATGGTTAGGAGAGGCAACAACACATCAATTTTCGTCCTCCTTGCAAGTTAAGGTCAGCGGCAACACATCTTCCTCCACTTAGTTTTGCTAGGGTCGGTGGCCCCTTAGGTTTCCTCCTCCCTTGTTCGCCCAAGGTTCCTCCCCTCCTTTCCTTGCTAGGGCCGACACACAAGGAGCCTCCATCCTTGCTAGGGCCGGTGGCCAAGAGAGAAAGAAGAAGAAGAGGAAAAGGAATACAAAGAGCAAGAATTCTTCATTGCTTGCCATCGGATAAAAGAAAGAAAAGCTTGGTGGTTTATCTTGGAGGATCGTTGCCCACACAACGTCCAAGAAGAGGAGAGGAATACAGCAGAAGATCAAGAGGTCTTCGGGTAAAGTCCCCTCCACATCTAAAGAATAAAGGTACAATTTATTTTCCACTGCATAAATTGTTTCTTTCGTAAATATGGATCCTGAATACCAACACAAGAGGCCAATGATCTTAATGCATCGATCAAGCACCTAGTTGATCGAATATGAGGGTTGCTTGATAAGATTCCATTTTCAAAAAATTTTATCTGGCATGAATTAAACGGAACGGAATTTCAGGCACCCATTAGAACCATCTAAGAGTTCTTGCAAGAGGAGCTCTTTTATATGCATGCCATGAATACCAAAGGTTTTTAGGCTTTTGGTATTCTTCATCAATGCATGATTAATCCTATTAATCAAGCATGATAACTTCCATGCATGTAACCTCCTCCTCTTCAAAGCATGATTAATCCACATTAATCATGCATGATGAATCAAAATCCATCTTGGTTTAATTTGAGTAACTCAAATTCAACTCATCCATGATGACTTCCATGCATGTAACTTCCTCTTCTTTATTGCATAATTAATACACATTAATCATGCATGATGAATCAAAATTCATCTTGGTTTAATTTGAGTGTAACTCAAATTCAACCAACTTGAGTCTAACTCAAGTCTAGGCCATCCAATAAGCTTAATTATTCTTTTAGTCAAACTAAAATGAACCCATCTCCAAATAGAGTGTTATTTGTGTGTGACCCAATAGGTTCTTGTAACATTGACAATGTTTCTAAAACTAATTTTAGAAACATAAGATTGCTACCCAAGTGACAAGAATGTCAAGATCCGACATAACCTCCGTGACTATGATAATATATGACCATGCCCTTCTATCCTCGATATATAGATTAATCATTGAGGCATAGACTGTGTCATCCTCTTATCAATATTGGGACCGATGCGTTCGCTAGAGGGGGGTGAATAGTGATTTTCTTTCTTTCCTGCGAAATCGTTAGCGGAAGCAAAATAGCAAAAGCAAGATTAAAGAAAACAATCGCTAACCCGTTGATTTACTTGGTTTCCACCTCTACGAGGTGACTAATCCAAGGATTTACACACAGCACACTACCTTTCCACTATAAAACTTCTCCTTCTCAAAGTACTTTTTGAAGGCAGAGAAACCTTTACAAACAATCTCTCTTCCTCTTACAGAAATAAATAGTGAAGTATGGAGGAAGAATATGAAAGACAACACTTGAATATCTTATAGAGATGATAGAATAAAAATCACACGTTCTCCAAGCTTTAATCTGTCATTTTATATTTTTCATGATACCAGTTGATTGGTGGGCTTCAACGGTTACTTTAGATTGCGTTTATTTCTCCAGCTGTCAGCCCAACGTTCAAATACCAGTCGACTGATGGCTCCATCAATCGACTAGTCATCAGTCGACTGGTCAACTAGTTAGTCGATTGGTCATTAGTCAACTGGTCATCTGGTCAGTCGATTGGTCAGTGCCTTTCACTTTGACCAAAGTTTCTGTGTGCTTCTGGATCAAGTCATCAGTTGACTGATGGCAGTGTTAGTCGACTAGTAAAGCTGAAAATTCCCTTTCAGCTTCCTTCTTCATCCCTTAGCTTTGACGCAAGCCTTCAAACATCTTCCACAAGCCTCGTGTCCATCCTTGCACTCGCTTGAGATGTTTCCCTCAGTACGTCGTGCTAAGTCTCCCTTTGCCAAGAGGCCACGCCTCCAGGACTTCACCATTTACCAAGAGGTCACAACTCCGAGACTTCACCATTTGCCAAGAGGCCGCGCCTCTGGAATTTCACCATTTGCTAAGTCTTCAAACATGGACTTTCCTGTATACTCAAATCACACATGTTAGATCACCAACATTACCTAACTTAAACTCATTTTAGCCAAATATTAAAATCCAATTCACTTGGGATAAGATTGCACTAACAATCTCCCCCTTTTTGATATTTGACAAAAATTCATTTAAGTTAGGTCTTTAATACAACATTATAAAATAATAACAAATAATCACAGTGATAATAAATGAGTCATGAATCAATAAGCTTGAATATCATCATAAAAGCATTAAAGTCTAACTTTAAACAACCCATTCTCCCTCTTTTTGACAACCATCAAAATGAATGCAAATTTAAGGAGGTAGATATAAATAAGAGGCAGAGCTAAATCCCAATAAGGAGCCTTATGCGTTAATGAAATTATTTTAGGCACATGCTCCCCCTAAAACCCTACTCCCCCTATAATATACACCAATAATGTATTTGTGGCACCTAAAGTATAGGTATGATCAATCCTATAGACCATAAAAATGCTCCTAGAGCATGCATCAAAGAATAGTGGGTTAAAGGATACACAAATTATCAAGTAAGGGTCAAAATCAGAGGATTTCAATCATATCAGTCGACTGATCACTGAATCAGTCGACTGATGCATAAGTCGACTGAGGTCCTCATCAGTCGACTAACCTGTTATACAAAACTCATAGATTTATTAGTCGAGTGAATTCTGGCCGTAGTCGACTGAGACCAGTCTGTTGGTCCAATCTTGTCCCAAGTGATTTAGATTTTAATGTTTGGCTAAAATGAGTTTAAGTTAGGTAATATTGGTGATCTAACTTGTGTGGTTGAGTCCACAGGAAAGTCCAAGAATGGAGTCTTGGCAAAGGATGAAGTCCCGGAGGCGCGACCTATTGGTAAAGGATGAAGTCCTGGAAGCGCGGCCTCTTGGCAAAGGATGAAGTCCCGGAGGCGCAGCCTCTTGGCAAAGGAAGACTTAGCACGACAAAGTTGAGGGAAATGTCTCAAGCTAGTGCAAGGAAGGACACGAGGCTTGTGAAAGACGTTTGAAGGTTTGCGTCAAGGCTAAGGATTGAAGAAGAAGCTAAAAGGAGAGTTTCAGCTTGATCAGTCGACTGGCACTGTTGGTGCAGTCGACTGGTGGTTGATCAGAGCACACACAGAGGTTACAGAAAAATTAGTCGATCCATCAGTCGACTGGAACATTCAACTGCTGAAGGCTCAATCGACAGCTAGACGATCGTTAGAGCGACAACTGACTGATTAAATGCAGATTAAAGAGCTGTTGAAGCCCATCAGTCAACTGGCCCTTGGAGCAGTCGATTGATGTACGAAAATACATAAAAATAGAAGACGACGCTAAAGAAAAACACAGTTCATTTTTACATATTTTTCTGGAAAAATTCTGACTCTGTAACATCTCTCCCTTCTTCCTCAAAACTTCACTTAGATCTTGTGAAAGGAAGAGACTGATTGTGTGAAGGTTTCTCTGCCTTCAAAGCGTGCTTTGAAAAAGAGGTTTTTCATAGTGGAAAAGGTCGTATGTGTGTGTGGATCCTTGGACTAGTCACCTCATTGAGGTGGATGTAGGATCTTATACGCGCTAGAGGGGGGGGTGAATAGTGCGTGTACCTTTTGTAAATCGTTCGATATCTATTAAAAAAACACTTGCAGCGGAATTAGAAATAAGATGCAGGGACACATGGATTTACTTGGTTCCCAACCCCCTAGGGTTAGTACGTCCAAGGCCTAATCACAAGAGGCGCCCGTCTACTAGTGGTCTCCTTTTTGAACGTCGTTTGGAGGCAAAAAAACCCGTCTTATAGTCCAAAAACAATTACAATAAAATAAGAACAAGTAAGAACAAGTAGGAAAGAAATAACCAAACAGTAGCCGCCGATCTGGAAGTCCGAGCGCCGCGCACTCCTGGATCTTCCCCGATTGCACGTGTCTGGCTGAACAGCACTGGATGGAGAGGAGAACTTCTGGAATTGATGCCTTGATTGTGCATGTTTATCTCCTTTTATACTGGTCCTGAGTCGACTCAACTCCCCATCTGAGTCAACTCCAGTCGACGTGGCAGATCAACTTTTATCGCTTCGGTCGTTATCCTGTCTGAGGCGACTCGAGTCGCCATCTGAGTCGACTCCAGTCCGATGTGAAGTCAGCCGAATAGGAATTGACTGAGTCATCCCGAGTCGACTCAAAACCTCACCTGAGTCGACTCTAGGCTGAGTTGGTAGAAAATCACCGTGCTGACTTCCGGAATGCTGCTGACTCAGCTGGAGTCGACTCAAGCCTTCATCTGTGTCGACTCAGCTGAGCTGACTTGGTTCAATTACCTTGTTTTACTTTTCCTTTGCTCTTGGTTCCACCTCCTGGTCCCTGCAAGACAAGCATACAAGCAAACTAGACAACCTAACCTTATCTGAGGGTCTAACTTTAGATTTCTATCGAAATCTTGGGTTAGTCTAACCCACTCCATTTTGAAGAATTTACTTTTACCAACCAAGTCCTCCTGACTTGTTGGACTTTTGCTCGGCTCTGTCCTCAGCCCCTAGGATTTGTGCTGCGGTTCGGTTCTCTCTAATCAACCTAGACTTCTGCTGCGACTCGGTCACCCAGACTAGCCTAGACTTCGGCTGCGACTCGGTCACCCAGACCAGCCCAGACTTCTGCTGCGACTCGGTCCTACAAACAAGCCCAGACTTCACCTAGTGCTTCGACTCTGCCAAGACTTCCGCCTGATCCTCCAAAACAGGACTTCCCTTTGCCTAGCCTTCAACTAGGACTTTTCCTTGCTCAGTTTCACTCACCAGGACTTCCCTTGCCCAATCTTCCAAATTAGGACTTCCACTGCCTAGTCTAACTTACTAGGTCTTCTCGCTAGTCATCTGACTAGACTTTACTCACTTCCACACATCCAAACATCAGATCCTGTTTGGGTCAACCCTTGGTCAAACTGACCAGACTTAGGTGTATTGTCAAACATCGAAACTCTAAACAAGATCTTAGTGCATCTTGCACCAACAATCTCCCCCTTTTTTATGTTTGACAATTTCTTAAGTTAATATCGGTCAGGGTTTAATTATCTGGGAGAATTCTATATGATTAACTTAAGGTCTTTTCTCCCCCTTTTCACACATCAAAAAGATTTTAAATTTTAAGTCCATTCGCTCTTGCACCAACAATAATGGTAACATCTATGGCCACAACTAAGTTTTGACATATCTTAAAAGACCATAGTAGATTTGAGGAAGTAATTTTGAAAGGTAAATATTTTTATAAGTTTCATGAAAACTTTTTCAAAATAAATAGCTTTATAGTTTTAAAACAATTTTAATAGATTTTCAAAATAAGCATAGTTTATGAAAAGGATTGTTTAAAATAACTTAAAATGGTTTTTCAAAAGGGTTTTCAAAATAAGTGTTTAAAAATAGATAGTTTTTGAAAAACTAATCATTATTCTTTTATATCAGAATCTCCCCCTTATTCTGACATATCCTCAGGGTCCTTTGTTAACCACAAAGTACTCTCCTGTGTGTCTTAGGGTTTAATCCAAATTAAAAGAATAATGGATAATAATTTTTGAAATATTGTGTTGAAATAATTTTCAAAGTAATATTTTTAAGAGTATTTTTGAAATAGGAATTTTCAAAATACATAGTTTTTTTTGTTGAAAAACTACTTATTATCCTTTTTAAATTAGAATCTCCCCCTTAACTAGATACGTCCTCAGGGCCCTTTGTTAACCACAAAGCAAACTCCCCCGTGTGTCTTAGGGTTTGATCCTAAGTCAAAAGAAAAATGGATAATAATAATTTTTAAAATATTATTTTTCAAGATATTTTCAAATAATTTTGTAAGAGTGTTTTCAAAATAGGTAGGTTTTTGAAAAACTAATAATTATCCTTTTAATTCAGAGTTTCCCCCTGAACTAGACACGTCCTCAGGGTTCTTTGTTAACCACAAAGCAACCTCCCTGTGTGTCTTAAGGTTTGACCCAGAATAAAAAGTTAATGTATAAAATAATTTTGAAAATAATTTTTAGAAAAATAATTTTAAATTAATTTTACTCTTTCGATTTAGACTTCCCCCTAAATCTGACACTTCCATAGGGCTCCTTGTTAACCACAAGGCAAACTCCCTAAGTGTCTTAGAGGTTAATCTAAATCAGCTAGAGCAAATAACTTAAG